>NW_027210855.1:85000-100000 GCF_029030835.1 Brachyistius frenatus | reverse complement strand
CCTCGGCGCCCCGAGCATCCGCAGCACCGGTCCCCGGGATCGATGCGACCCTAACCGACCCCCCGCCCAACCCCCCTCCCAGCGCGAGAGGTCGACCTGTCGCGGAAGGAGGAAAAAAAAAAAAGGGGAGGAAATAAAAAAATTTAAAAAAAAAAATTTAAAAAAAAAAGAAAGGAAGAGAGAGAACAACAAAAAAAGAGAAAGAAAAGCAGGTAAGGAAAGAAGGAGCCCGGGGATCCGCTGCGTCTGCAATTAGACCGGGCGGTCAGAGCAGACGGAGTCGGTACGGAGAGCACGAGCGGAGAGCAGCCTGCGCACGCGGCGGACCTCGGAATAATGCACGTGCACTTTGTGATTTGACAAGTTTGCGAACGATGCGGCGTGAAAATGAGATTTATGTCTGTTGGTGAAGAAGGAGCGCACCTGCGCCGCGGCGAGGGGCTCGCACACGTCGGCTGCTCCGTACGGGGTGTGTGTGCGCGCGCGCGCGTGTGTGTGTGTGTTCGGGCTGTGCGGCACTCTGAACACATAACTTGCGCGCACGCACACACGCGCGCGCGCGGAGGCTCCTCCGGCTTCCTCGAGGCGGCCGCCGCCGCGGCGGCGATACGGTTACAACAAGTTGCCCATGCGTGTGCGCGGCGCGCGCGCGCGCGTCGGGATCCGGTGACACCGCCGCGCGCGCGTGCGTTTTGTCTCTTTTTTTTTATAGGGCGTTCTGAGCACATTAAACTCCACAGACTGAACCGCACCAGTTGATTTTTCTCCATATGACCCCCCCCCCTTCCTCCTCCTCCTGCTCTTCTTCCTCCTCCTCCTCCTCCTCCTCTTCCTCCTCTCTCCACCGCTGCCTGTCATCCCGGGCTCCACTTTCTAATGAGATGCATGTAGGTTAGATGCCTCTCCTATTGAGTTGCCGGCTCCAAAGACCCACCTTTCACAGGGCTTGAAATCTGAACCCCCTAAAAAAACAAAAACAACAACAACTAAAAAAAACCAAACAAACAGAAGAAAAAAGTGTCTCGTATTTTTGTTGTTGAATATTTTTATTTATTTGTTTTGCTCTAGAGGGAATCCTTTCCTTCCGCTTTTTTTTTCCTCCACAAATTAATTCCAATGCTCTCATCTCCTCTTCCTCTCTGTCTTCCTCTCCCTGTAACAGCACGACATGATCAGCAGCAGCAGCGTCTATGGTAGGTGCAATTTATTTCTCTCTTCGACTGTCACCCCTCCGTTATTATTCTCATTCTTATCATTATTGTCACATATTGTGTTACAAGCTGTAAAAAAAAACCCAAAAAAAAACCAAAGAAAGAAAGGAGAAAAAAACAAAAAAAGGTTGAGCAGCTGGTGGAGGTGATGGAGAAAACAAGGACGCCTTTTTTTTGGTTTTTTTTTGTTATTGCGAAACGACACGTTGTGTTTACGTTCACACCTCCAGCTTCCATTTAAATTGCGCCTGTTTGTTTACGGGATGAATGCAGAACTGTTTCGTTGTTTTATTTGATAATTTCTCGCGAGCGCAGGCTCCTGTCAACAACCTGCTAATTCACGTGCGTTACATTTAAATCCGTCCCCTTCCCCCCACCACCGGCTTCATTCAGTTTATTTCTAAGGTGCTAAAAAAAAAAAAGAAAGAAAGAAAAAAAAAAAAAAAGGCAAAACATCTGCAGTTTTAATTTTTGTTTTTGGAAACTTTCAACAACAACAACAAAATTGCTGACACTTGCAGATTTTGAGAAGTTCTGATGCTCGAACGTGAAGTTTTCTGAAGACGGGGACGTGGATGTGTTTGGACTCGGACGAGGCCTCGAAGTGGAAGAAATGCATATTTATATCAGGATTTATTTCCCGTCATCTGCACTTTTATTTCCCCTATTTTTTTTTTTTTCTGCTTTATGCCGTTAAAAAAAAAAAAAATAAGCATAATTCGCGCGAGGTGAACGCGGGATCGACGCCACACTGTCGGCTGCAAAAAAAAAAAAAAAAAAAAAAATCCAGCCTCGAGATGACGGGTATATATAAAATGAAAATAAAAAATCATCCTGCAGCGCCGTCGCACGTTTGACGACGACGGCCACGACTTTTTTTTTTGTGCTCGAAACGAGAGACCGCCGACTTCCACGATCGCACGCTCTCGTTTTTTTTTTTTTTTTCTTCGTAGCAGCTATTAGCGAGGACTCGACCTTTCACCTTTTGCTCTCTCCCCTCTCTCTCTCTGTGTGTGTGTGTGTGTGTGTAACTCTCTCTACGCACACACACACACACACACACACACACACACACACACACACACACACACACGTACTGTTTCCTCCATCCTCCCCGACTGCTGCTGCTGTGTGTTTACACGTGTCACATCCTTCACCTTTCCACGTAAATAATCGGAAGGCGTTT
Organism: Brachyistius frenatus; assembly: GCF_029030835.1. Lineage (NCBI taxonomy): Eukaryota > Metazoa > Chordata > Actinopteri > Embiotocidae > Brachyistius > Brachyistius frenatus. Next base: position 97,603 of record NW_027210855.1, on the reverse strand, counting down.
TATTTTGAAATTGACACGCAGGTTGGAGCTCTTATTTTTTTAAAGAAGAAAAAAAAAAAAAAAAAGCCCTTTTTTGTTGTTGTTGTTGTTGTTGTTGTTGGTTGACTTGAACGATGCAGATGAGTGGACGTGATGTCACCAGGAAGTCTTTAGAACTTAGCTCTTTATTGGCTGTTTTTCGGTGTGTGTGTGTGTGTGTGTGTGTGTGTGTGTGTGTGTGTGTGTGTGTGTGTGTGTGTGTGTGCGTGCAGAGCGTCTCGGAGTTGAGTGTGTGTTTGTGTGTGTACTGTAAATAATGTAGATATATATATTTTCATATATTACTCGGCTGTTTGTTTATTCCCATCTAAGTCTATTTGTTTGCCTCCGCCGGCTTAAGATGTGCGTCCGCTCGTGTTTGCGCGTGTTGCGGTGACAGTAGCGATAATCCCCCTCATTATACCCACACACACACACACACACACACACACACACACACACACACACACACACACACACACACACACACACACCCCTACTCCTCGACACAGCTAATAGGGACAGGGAAGAGGAGGGATAATGGGTGGTGGTGGTGGTGTGGGGGGGGAGATATCGTGCCTTTATTTATCTAAATACTCTTCTTTCTTTGTTTTTGTTTTTTTCACCTCCCAAATGAACAGAGAAGAGATATAAACACACACACACACACACACACACACACACACACACACACACACACACACACACACACACACACACACACACTCCCAGCAGGGCCGTATAAATAAATTATCCTGACACTTTCTATCAGTCTGTAATGTTTACCATTAAAAGCTGTTTTTTTTCTTTTACCTGTTTCCCGGAAGCTGCGATCTCTTCCCTTCCTTCCCCTCACTCCTCTCCCCTCCATCCTCCTCCCCCCCCCCTCCCCCCTGTGGGACTCCTGCCAGATGTAAAGCGAGAGGATGTGTGTATTGTATTATGCCTTTTTTTCCCTGAGTCCATATCGGCGGAGCCTCTTCAAACGAGATCCGGGCAGGGTTGTCATCTTTTAGCAAATATGTTAAGTGTTCTCTTTTTTTATTTTTTTATTTCATGTGTGTGTGCGTGTGTGTGTGTGTGTGTGTGTGTGTGTGTGTGCGTGTGCGTGCGCGTGCGCGCGCTCGCCCGCCCGCCCGCCCGGACCCCCCATGGGAGCCCCCGGCGCATGCAAATAGAACAAATCCCTCTCGGACCTGTCTTGTCTGTTTCGCTCTCTCCTCCCCGTCTCTCTCGTCTCTCTCGTCCCCCTCCCCCTCCCTCCCCGTCCACGTTTTGCTCGACAGTGCGTCAGCCCGTCTTGTCTCCTTCGCTCTCTCTCATCTTATCTCACTCTTTGTGTCCACTTAGTTCCCCTCCTCTCTCTCTCCTCCTCGTCCATCTCCGTCTCCGTCCCAGAAGACAGCGCCGGGCCGCCCCGCGTGTCAGCCCGACTGTAAAAGCGGAGGCTCCTCGTAGTCTTTGTGTGTCTCCCCTGCGCTGACAGCGCCGTCCACCCCCCCGCCCCCCACTATCACCCCCACCCCCACCACCACCACCACCACCTCCTCGCTGATCTAAAGTTCCTCTTCCCAGAGACAGCAGGCAGCTGTCGGTAGCCGCCCCGCGTCCCCCGCCGTCGATGAGCCAATTGCTTAAAATCGTTGACACCGTGATCCACTCGATCCTCCACCCCTCACCCCCCACACCCCCCCCACTTTTCTTTTTTTTCTCCCCACTGCTACGCTGACTTTCTTAGTGTTTTTCATGGGGTGACTGACAGTTGCCGGTTGATGGATTATTTTATTTTATTTTTGTATTATGCCGGGGGAGAGGGGTAGGTGGTGGTGGTGGTGGTGTGGGGGGGGGGTTGTTGCAACTGAACCGTTCTCACACGCTCCAGCCCTCGCACATCTCTCTCAGTTGCTGACTGGTCATTATCCAGTCAGACATCTGACGCGGGGGTACTTACAAAAAGAAAAAAGAAAAGAGAGACGAGCGGCGTCCGCGGACGAAATACTGAAAAGCTCGAGAGAAGAACGAGGACGATCGGGCAAAAAACAAACAAACAAACAAACAAACACGAAAAGAATCAAATTCTCCTTCCGAGTGATCTGATTGGAGTTTTTTTTTGTTGTTGTTAAATATCCGGTGGAAAGAGGTGTGTGTGTGTGTGTGTGTGTGTGTGTGTGTGTGTGTGTGTGTGTGTGTGTGTGTGTGTGTGTGTGTGTGTGTGTGTGTGTGTGTGCAGCAGCTCCGGGGTTAGCTCAGGTCACCGGCTGAGAACTAGAAGAGCACCCCCCCCCCCCCCAAAAAAAACAACCAACAACCTGATCTCAGATCAGCGCCACTAAAATTCCCAGATTTTTCCTCTTCCTATCCCCCCCTTTTCCGCCAAATTCATTTCCATGTGAATTTCCCGCATTAAAAAGCATCATCTCCCTTTTTTTTTTTTTTTTTTTTTTTTGTTTTTACTTTCAAATCCCACCACGTGTTTGAAGTTTCGAGATATTAAAACGTTCAGCGCGTGGAAGCGTTAAATTCGCCGGAGGACTTATTAAAACAGAAGAAGAAGAAGAAGAAGAAAACAACTTCCACTTTGGAGTATTCGGCGCCGTCGGACCTTCGGTCGTCGCTCATCCTTCGCGTCGTGCCTTCAGACGAGGAGGCGGCGTTTGTTTTTCTAATTAGGTTATCGCCAACGGGAGTCTCCGGTTAAATTGTGCAGTCGATACGCGGGGCGAGTTCGCCGCCGGTTCGCCCCCCCTCCCCACCACCACCACCACCACCACCACCACGACGTGAAGCTTCTTTCTTTCTTTTTTTTTTTAAACACAGAGGGCCAAAAAGAAGAAACTGACAATCGGAGAGAGAGAAAAGAAAAAAGGAGTTTGACTGTAATCTCTCACTGCCGCTTCCTCTTCTTCCTCTTCTTCTTCCTCTTCCTCTTCTTCTTCTTCTCCGGCTGGATGATCTGATTTTGTTGAACAGCGAGAGCCTCGAGATAGTCGACCGTCTGCTGCCCCCCTCCCATCCCCTTCTCTCCCCCCCCCACACACACACGTTCAATTTGAACATCTTGATTAGCGAGTGGCGAGTAAGTTGGCGACACTTTTTTTTTTTTTTTTTTTTTTTTTGGTAAACTGCAAGAGGTGCGCGCGCTTTAATGAACAATAGCTCACTGGGGGCGACGATGAATTGGTGTGTGTGTGTGTGTGTGTGTGTGTGTGTGTGTGTGTGTGTGTGTGTGTGTGTGTGTGTGTGTTTGAGGAGGAGGAGAGGGGGAGAGACACACACACACACACACACACACACACACACACACACACACACACACACACACACACACAAAAGGATGTTGAGTGGCCGGGCGTGTGGCACAGCATCACCGAGCCGCCCCGTGGCCTTCTGGGAGACGGACGCAAAAACCGGGGAAACAGGAGCTCGAGTTTGATTTGATTTGGACGTCGTGGAGGGGAGGGGGGGGGGATGTCCTCCATTATTTTTTAATACCGATTATTTTTTTATTACATTTTTTTGACTTTAAATGTAACCGTAACAATAACGGGAGTCAGCGTCCGGTCGGACCTTACGTGCCGTTTTGTTCCGCAAACAAAGCACAACAAAACAACAACAACAACCAACCAAAGAACAAGCAGCGATCCTCACAACGTGAGACCGACAAAAGTAAATGAAAGTTTTCACTTTGCTCCGCAAATGATGAAGCGGACGGATCACATCATGTCGGTCCTCTTCAAAAGTAGGCGGACGGGAAAGCGAAACTTCAATAAAGCCTCTTTTTTGTTGTTGTTGTTGTTGTTTGTAATCCACGTAAACATTTATATTTATCTTCTGTTATCGTAGAAACCGAGTTCCCTACGCTTGTTTTTGATCTCCGATCCGAACGGGCCGACGCGAAGCGGCAAACGGCCGCCAATTATTTTTTTCCGTTTTATGAAACGCTTTTGCCCCCCCCCCCCCCCCCCCCCCCCCCCCCCCCCCCCCCCCCCCCCCCCCCCCCCCCCCCCCCCCCCCCCCCCCCCCCCCCCCCCCTTTTTTTAAACTCCTCGTTTCCGTCTCCCTCCCCCCACCCCCCCAAAAAAACCCAAAAAAACCAACAACACAAAAACGGAAAACACAATTCGGTGCAACAAACTTTCATGGACACATTTTTTTTTTCATATCTGCGTTTCTGATCGGTGTATATTGATATTTCTGGGGAGGACTGGGGGGGGTGGATGTTTGTGCGCTTTACCTGTGATTATGTTGTTGTGTGTGTGTGTGTGTTGCCCCCCCCCCCGCCCCCCCGACTGGAAACCAAGGCGGCGAGAGCATTAGGATGTTTGCTCGCGTGACTCGGCTGGCAGGACGGACACATGTGGCAGACGGCTAATGATAGCACGCGGCGTATAATGAGATCCTACTCTCCGTCTGTCTCCCCCTACCTGGCATCATGCATTAACCATGCAAGGAGGGAAGAAGAAGAAGAAAAAAAAAAAGAGGAGGCACACATGGTATTGACTTTTGAGTGGGTGTCTCGCTTGTCCGTTGCCGGGTTTTTTGTTTTTTTTCGCACTTCGGAGGTCAGCATGGCTGCGAGCGCCGCGCTTTTTTATAACAAGTTTTGGTTGTTGTTGTTGTTGTTGTGTGTGTGTGTGTGTGTGTGTCGTTTTTTTTTTTTTTTTTTTTTTTTAGGAGTTTGGTTTCTCTCTTTTATTTTTTCCCCGTCTTTCTTTGTTGTTTTTGTTTTGTTAAGGCGAGAAATCACCATCCTCATCCGGAACCTCTTGAGCTCGGCTAAATGGTTGTAAATTGATTTTCGGATGCGCCGCGACGTTGCGCGCTTAACAAGCCAAATGGGTTCAGTTGGCGCGGGGGGGGGGTTAGTTTGTGTTTGGTCAGAAGATTATTCTCTTAATGTTATTTTCCCTTCGCACTGTAAATCCAACAGTGTGTTTGTGTGGGGGGAGGATGGAGGGGGGGGGGGCGACACTGGCAGCGCTCCATCTTACCCGGTAACATGTATTTATCCTCTTCACTACACGATCCTCTAAAGGCTGCTCAAATCCCCCTCCACCACCACCATCACCACCCCCCGGGGGGTGTGTGTGTGTGTGTGTGTGTGTGTGTGTGGGGTCCCGATGACATGCCTGCTAATGTGTGCTTTGGAAACGGAGTGCTTATTGTATCCCCCCCCCCCCCTAAATCTCACAAAGCACTGTATGATTTGCCCCATTGTCGTTAAATCGCTTTGCTTGTGCCAAGTACTTGCATCTCACGGAGGCTTAATGCTTTGGAGGGTTTCAGGGACGGCTTCGAGTTCCTCTTTTGTTGATTTTTTTTTTTCCCCCCGAAGAGGTTCGGGTGGGGCGGGGGGGGGGGTAGAAATGTGCCAAGACCGCTGCGCCGAACATTGTTTTGAGTGGCGGAGGGAGGTGGTGGTGGAGGGTGGTGGTGGTGGTGGTGGTGGCGGAGGGTGGGCCAGTGCCAAAGCGACTCCATTGAGCCCCCCGTGAATGGTCCCATTCATATTTAGGAGAATCACCCAGATGCCATATTGTTGGCTCAACAACGCTAAATATTCTCCAACAAGGATGGGATTGTAACGGGGGGTGGGGGGGTGTGTGGTGGGGGGTGGGAGGGGGTTCTTTCTTCCCCCTTTCGAATTGTGGAAGTGTTCGAGAAGGACGTTGGGAAATTTTGAGGGAGAGAAATTAAAAAAAAAAAAAGAAAAGTCCAACTACATACAGTCAGTGTGAAAAGCTGATAGTCCTCCCACTTGTCTGGAACTACTTTGAATAATACATTTATGGTAGAGGTCAACGGCAGAATTGAAGGTGTCCGTGGAAGTAAAAGTTTCTCTTTCGCACAATGAGAACTTCTCCTTCACGCTCCCGTTTAGCCTCCAGAACATCGGCCAACTATTACGTCCTTTCGAAAGTCAATTCGTCTCCGAGCTCGTCGCGCTTTGCTTTTTGCCCTTTTTTTTTTTTTTAAACGACTTTGTTTCGTTGAAAGCGACAGATGTCGATTTTTTTTTTTTTTTTTTTTTTTTTATCGGCCGATATCGACCCGACGACGGCGCGTCGGTATATCGGCGGTGATCTGTCGACTGGCAAAAAGCCCCGACGTGAAAACTTACAAAGAACTTTTTTTAAATTATTTTTTTTGTACAGAACGTAGTCGTTTGTCTGAGTTTTACGTTAGTGCAGAATCGGCGTTACCGGCCGGGTGTGTTTACACGAGCGAGGAATTTGAATATCGGAAAGTATCGGCGGCCGATGCGTTTTTTTTAAAGGCCTCGACGAATTACTAGTTGGACCATTAAAGGTTTAAAAATATCGTAAAAAAAAAAAGAAGGTTTATTGTTTCTTTTTCTTTTTCTTTTTACTTCAGGCAGTTAAAGCCAGCAGCGGCCATTTTTTTATTTTATTTTTTAATTTTTTTGGAGGTTTAAAACGCCGCTTTTTCTTGGGAGTTTTTAAAGCGCGTGGGACAGAAAAAGCACGGCGTGTCTCGGGACAGGCGATACCGGTGAGATCGGACTCCCCGGGCCGGGGACGAGGGGGGCTGACTTGGCGGGGAGGGGGAGGGGGGGTAATGTCTCTGCTGACGTCGTAGGCCTCCCTGAAGTGTTCGACCGGCACCGGAACAACCTTGAAACATCCGAACTCTCGTCGCCGTCGCCGGCAACGGGACTCGGGGAAAATGTCATCGCGGTCTCTTTTTTTTTTATTTTTTATTTTTTTTTATTCATTTTTTTTTTTTTTTTTTTTTTATGTCATGCATGCACCGGGTATTAATCACGGCCCGGGCTCTCTCCGCCTGAGAGGCTGATCAAATTTATTGTTTGGCTGCGCGGGACAGTAATGGGTGTTTAATTACTCAATAAAAGCCCTTTTATAGATCCCCGGGCCTCCTGTGTGTTGAGCAAATGGTATTGATCCGTCTCCGGGCTGCAACATGATAGCCTGTGAAGGAGAATTAGAGCCGTTAGCCCCCGCTAGCGGGTTTTTTTTTCTTTTCTTTTCTCATTCATTAGCCGCATTAGCCGGAGGGACGGTTAAGACGTAGCGTCGTCAAAGCCGAAAGTGCCCCCCCCCCCCCCCGAGTTATTTCATCGCGTTGTAAAAGCTCCTTATTTCACACAGGTGTGGATTAGGTGAGCGATGAATATCGGTTCCAATATCCCGGAGAGGCGCGGGGTTTTTTTATTTTAATTTTTTTTATTATTTTCAACATTTTCCGAGTATAAACGCGACGTTTAATCCCACCACTTCCCCTCCCTCTAATCTGTAATCTGACGGCTCCTCCTCCTCCTCCTCCTCCTCCTCCTCCTCCTCCTCCTCCTCCTCAGAGGCCTAATTCTGGATCTCCGTCCTCCTGCTCACCCCTGCAGCCCGGAGAGAATAACTCTCACGAGGAAGGGAGAAAAGGCTGAGTGATAATGACGCCGAGCCTCCATATGCTTTTATTTCTTCTTCTTCTTCTTCTTCTTCTTCTTCTCCATGCAGGCGTACACGCACGGTGTCCGCTGTGTCTTTTTTTGGGGGGGGGTGTTTTTTTTTTGTTCTCCCTCCGTTGTCCTTTTATGTTTCAGAGCGCACATTCGGGGTCTCTGTGAACCGGCTCCACTCCTCTTGATGCACGGGTGGAAAAGAGGAAAAACAACACACACACACACACACACACACACACACACACACACAAAAAAGAAAAAACGCCGCCGCAATATCTCCCCCCCCCCTTGATGTGTCTGTATCAAATGAACGTGGCCTGATACAGACGTGGTCGGAGTCAGTTGGGTGGCTTTGTGGACTCGGGTGGTGGTGGTGGGGGGGGGGGGGGCCTCCGAGGGGACCATGAAAGAGACATTGTCCGATACAGAGCGTCCAGCCCCTTTGTAGATAAATGGATTTTCATGCTTATCAAGTGGGACAGTGACGTGAGTGAAAACTGTGGAGAAGGTGGAATTATTCCCGCCGCCCGGCGTCTCCGTACGCACGGACAACTGTAGTTTCAAGTGTGTGTGGTCTTTTCATTGTCCTGCGGGCGAGGGTGGTTTTAGTTTTTTTAAATGGAGGAGGAGGAGGAGGAGGGGGGGGCGGAGATGAGGTGGGGTGGAGGGGAGAGGGGGGGGTTGTTACATTCAATTTGAAACAATATGCGCCGTTAATGCCGCTGGTGTGCAGCGCGCACGGGGCCGGCTCTGGGGGGAAAAAAATACTACCCGGTTGGAAAAAAACATCAGGTGTGTGTGTGTGTGTGTGCGTGCGTGTGCGTGTGCGTGCGCGCGCTCTAAAGCCCCATCGGTAACGGCTAATTAGTCGGTGATTAGTCGTCATTTCCTCAGAAGTCCGGGGCCGGACGGTTTCATTTGATATTCGCTGACTCGGCATTTCGACGAATTCCCTTTTTTTCCGACCGACGGCGCGGAAGAAGCTACGCTCGCGATTAGCTCTCTCTGTGTGTGTGTTTTTTTTCGTTGTTGAAAACTCGTTATTTATTCTGCCCGGTGTTTACGGCTCGACTTGAATATCGTTTCGTGCACACGCGACGGTGAGCCGGTCGACGTTTGAAAGCCCTCTCCCGAAGTCGGCTCGAAAAACAGCCGTCGGCGTTCCGAAGCCCACTTGACTTAAACGTTCAGGCGGAAGACAATGCGGTGACGCGAGTCTTCTTGCCGTGGCTTTGCAGAAGGCGGTTTTAGTTTGTCGGCTACGATCAAAATCGGCCGACACAGTTTTTCGTAATCGCGCCTCGACGCGATCGGCCGTCCGTTCCCCGACGCGAACGTCGGCTCCGGCTGCTCAGCGGACGTCGGGCCCGCGCGGCCGACAGCTAAATGAACGCGAGCGTTACCGCGTCAGATTCTGTTCACGCGGAAACGAGAGAAGTCCGATGTCGTTTTTTTTTTTTTTCTTCTTCTTCGACGTTACGCAGACGACAAAAAAAACAACAACAAACAAACAAACGGGAACACGGTTGAGAAATTAGGATTCGTAAAAAAAAAAAAAAAACGATGACGTCGGGGTGGAGGAGGGGGGGGCAACGAAGCCGGAAAACACACACACACACACACACACACACACACACACACACACACACACACACACAAAAGTTTGCAACCTGCGCTGTGCGAGAAGTCGGGGAATTAACGCCGATCTCACATCACACACACACGCACACACACACACACACCTTGCGGGGTGTGAATGGGAGGCGGTGTGTGCTCGATGTGGAGCCGGTGATCTGGGTAATCTGCCCGTGCTGTGGAGGACAGGTCTATCGGCCCGCAAATCAATTGGCTTCATGTCCGTGCCATTAGGCTAACATGGCGCTGCTGAGAGCGCTTGAGAGGCGGCGGTAAACACACTTGTTTAATTCCCCTGGACACCGGCCAGGTGGACACTCCTCCTCCACCACCTCCTCCTCCTGCTGCTGCTGCTGCTGCTGCTGCTGCTTCCTCGTCCCTCCATTTTTTTTTTTTATTCTCTTTTTATTTATTTATTCCCTCCTTCTATCGTTCCTCTTCCTCCTCTCCCACTTCAAGTCAATGCGGTTATTCTCAGTGGGCAAGTGCTTACAGGAATATCGCTCGGAGGGATCGTGTGTGTGTGTGTGTGTGTGTGTGTGTGTGTGTGTGTGTGTGTGTGTGTGTGTGTGTGTGTGAGAGAGGATTTTGGCCAATGAACCCTTGTTGTGTGCTCTGTCCTCCAGTGCTGTGTCTATACTGAGTAAGTGATCCCTCGGGACGCGGCGCACACATCCAGCACCTCCTCCCTCCTCCATCGCCGTTCCTCTTTGTTTCCGTCTCTCTCTCTCTCTCGCCTCGTGTCCGTTCGCCGTTCCGGTTTCTCGTCTCCGTCCGCCGTCCTCATCGTGCGTCCCCCGTCCCCCTCCCTCCCGTCTCCGCCTCGGACGAGAAGTGGCAAACGAGTCGGGTAGTAATACGAGCGGGCGCACGCGTCAAATAACAAAATGTTTGTTTTTTTTTAAACGAGGCCGACTAACGACTTGTACGACGTCGGCGATTCAATTCGTCCACTTTCGAGTCTTTGTGCTTCTTTTTTTTATTTTTTTTTATTATTATTTTGGTTTCCTCCTCCGTGTGGTAATTGAGCCGCGCGTTCGTCGTCGTGGTCGTCGTCGGGCATCGCTGCCGCGCGCCTCATTTCCTGCCGACGGCGTCGCCGATCGCCTGATAAGATAAGAGCCCCCTTCCCTCCCCTCCCCTATCGCCGTAGCAACGTCTCGAGAGCCCGGGCTCGTGTAACAGGTACCGAACAAACACCGATCCCCCTCCTCCCCCACACACAACCCCGCCACTCCCCCACCCCCCTCCTCCTTCACAGCATTTGAAGTTTGCATCTGGCCGGTGAAATTTGCTATAGAAATCTGTAGTGTGCTTTTCCTTTTTTCTCCGATTTTCCCACAGCGCCAGAACATTTTTTTTTTTTTTTTTTTTTACTGTTGCTAGGAGACGCTCGCAAACCCCCCTCCCCCCTCCTCTCGGACACATCTGGTCAGCTGTTTCGAAAAACAAGCGCGGCAACTCGGTACCTCGGGAGCGCCGCTAACTTTCCGAAATGGAAATGTCACGGTTCCCGTGGCAACCCCCACCCCTCCCGCCCCTCCTTAAAAAAAAATAAACAGGCCTCATCTTAACGTCCCGTCTCTTTTAATAACAAACGCTTCGCGCCCTTTTTCCATCTTTTTTTCCTCTTTACCTCACGACATCCCACCACGTCTGTCCTCGCCGACCGGCACGAAAGAAAAGAGAAAAAGCCAAAAGGTTTCAGCGGAAAAATACAAGTCGTGGGGAAAAAATATTATTATTACTTTTTTTTTTTTTCCTTCTGAAAGCGTCTTTTTTCAGAGACGCCGGTTCTGCCGTGAGAAATATTGCAAATACAGTGTGTGTGGTGGGGGGGGAACAAGTGCTACGATCAAGGTCCTGGTCTCTCTCTGAGGGCAGAAATACTAATAAATATCATATTTTGCGTTCTTCTTCGGTGGCATTGAGTAGAAAGATGTCACGTGACGCAACCCGGAGAGACGTTTTCCTCGTTTGACTGTTGTTGTTTTTGAACAGTTTGACGGACAACATTTGTGGAGCTGAGCTCCTCCGTGAACTCGTCACCTTTTTTTTTTATTTCCGCGGCCGTCTCGGTCACGTCTGGATATTTTTAGAATTTCTGTGTTTTCTGCACACTGTAAAAAGCAAGTGGTTGTCATTTTTTTTATTTTTTTTTTATTTTTTATACCTAGTTCATAAACGTGATTACGCCTATTGATCGATAGACGGTGACAAGACGCCGCCGGACGTCACCTGAGGAGTGTGTGTGTGTGTGTGTGTGTGTGTGTGTGTGTGTGTGTGTGTGTGTGTGCGTGTGCGTGTGCGACCCAGATCCGGCGCGGTAATGTGAGATCAGACGTAGCCTGTTAGCCGGAGCCTTACATCTGCTGTCAGCCCACTCGCTTCTAACTCGGTTAAGGACGTTATTGATTGCTCATTATTACCCCGCTCCCTGAAAGATGAGCGTCCCCTATGATCACATTAAATCATCTCCCTCGTCCAACTCTCCCGAGACGCCTTCTGCTCGTCGGCGCCCGTCAAATTCCTCCTCCGAGATCTGATATCAAGCAGCCCCCGTCGTCTTTTTTTTTTTAAATCTCTTTTTGCGTCTTGTTTGATTTACAAAATAACAGTTTGTTGGGTTTTTTTGTGTTTTTTTTTTTTTTTTGTGTCTCTCCTCGGACGCACTTTAGCTAATTGATGTCTTTTGGTCTGTGTAATGGAAATCAGCGAAACAAAACACGCGTGAGCAACATTTGATTTTGTTTGTCTTTCTTTCTTTTATTACATTAAGAGGCGCTGGCGGGTTGTTGTTTTTCCCCATGTTCGCTTTGTGATCCGCGTTTATTGACTTGATGGCGAAACAAGAGGAGCTGACGAGGGAAAGAAAAAAAAAAAAAAAAAGTCGCAACGCGGGCTATTTTTTGCTCGTCTCGTTTAATAATAAAAAAATAATAATAATTAAAGGGAAGGGTCGGGGGGGTCGCGTTTAAAAGTATCGTGTCAAAACTTTCGAGCCGTCGAACAAAATACGCCTTCGCTGACGAATCTTTTTCTTCTTCTTTTTTTTTTTTTTTTTCTAAAGTGCCGGCGCCCTTTCTGGTGCCGCACGTTGTCATTTTTTTTTTTTTTTTTTTCCCCCGCTGACGATAAACAGTCGCTGAAGGTGCCACGGCGTCCTGCCAGCCTCGCTCCCTGTAAAAAAAAAAAAAAAAAAAAAAAAGTTCAGGGCGGCCCCGTCGAAATCAAGACCTCAGCGATGAAGGCCCCCCCACTCCCCTCCACCTCCACCCATCCACCACCACCATGAATAATGCAGAGCTATTGACTGTGTCAAGTCGAGCTGCGGGGAGACGCCAGCTTGATATTCAGCTGCCGGAGCTGACTAGATGCCCTCACTTTGAGACAAACTGCTGGCAGACTGCTCCGACTCCGGCGGACAGGGACCCCGAATCTGCTCGTACGAGGGGCGACCGTCGGGGGCCCGTCAGGGGACCGTCGGGGGCCCGTCAGGGGATGGCGGCCGT
>NW_027210855.1:70000-80000 GCF_029030835.1 Brachyistius frenatus | reverse complement strand
AATGGAGTATCTGACGGACAGGCCGAGTGCATTATAGATGAATGCGGCGCGTTAGCGGCTCCGAGCTCCCCTCCCGCCGAATCCCTCTCAATTTCCTCCCCCGAATGACAAAAAGGAGCCACGCACAATTTCCTTGATCCGGAGCATTTGTTTAACGGCGCCCTTACCCATTTAACCCGCCCATTCAATAGTCTGTCTAGTAAAAAGGAAATTTAGACAGTGTCAATTTATACAGCTCGGAGGAAGATCTGATAGCGGCGGCGGTGATACGCCTCTGGAATGCACTCGGAGCGCTTTGGGTCTCGACTCCTCGGCTAAATTTAGACTCGTCATTAAACGCACCCTAATATTTGCTATATATTTATATATATATATATATTTACGATATATATATTTTTTTAAGCTTGCCAATACCGCCGTGCAGCTCGATTCCACCGCGAACGTTTCAAAGTTTGCCGGTCGAAGCAGCGCACAACTTCTCCCGAGGTCAAAGATCTCTGATTACAATGAATATTAGATTTTTCTTTTCTTTTCTTTTCTTTTTTTTTTTTTTGTACGAAGACGCCGTCATTTGTCAAATATCCGTATATCGCGAGCAGCTCCCGAGCTGTCATCTTTACAGCGATCTGTCTCTCTCTCTCTCTCTCCCATCCCCTTTTCTTTTCTCTCTCTCTCTCTCTCTTTTTTTTTTTTTTTTTTTTGTTAAATCGTCTTTGAGTTAGTGACAGCTCGTCTCTGCCGGTCACCGCTCGCCCCGTCTAGACTTTGAACTCCCCCTGTTTACTCCCTTATCTGTTGTTGTTGTTGTTGTCGCCGTCGCTGCCGCCGCGACAGACTTAAGTCGTCGTGAACGGCGAGCCGTCGGCTTCAAAGAGGGGGAATTTTTTTTGTTTTTTTTTTGTTTCATTTCATTTCTTTTTTTACTTTTTTTCAAAAAGGGAACGGACGGTTTTGTCGTCCGTCACCGACGATGAAAAATGAAAAATTTAGCGTGTCTGTTAACACGCTTCTTCTTCTTTTCTTTTTTTTTTTTTTTGGGCGAGGGAGGGACAAATAAAGCCTGTTAAAAAAGAAATGACATTTCTGTCTCCGGCGTAGGGGTGAATTCACCTTTCGCTGTGTGTGTGTGTGTGTGTGTGTGTGTGTGTGTGTGTGTGTGTGTGTGTGTGTGTGTGTGTGTGTGTGTGTGTGTGAGACACCAGCTTCGTGACTAATTTCATAATTAATTGCCTTTTCTTTTCTTTTTTTCTTCTTCTTTTTCTTTTTTTTGGTGGAGGAACCTAATCACATCTCTACTGTAGGTTTGCGCGGCGTCGCCCGTGGCTTCGACACAGAACGTGTGCGCCGTACTCATTAACAACCCAGTCCTGAGGTTGTCGAACACACACACACACACACACACACACACACACACACACACACACACACACACACACACACGTCGTTAAACAATAGCTACATCCTGTAAGGCCGCATATTGAGGTTTGCAGTGCCGTGCGGTGATTTAGAGGTTAAAAGATGCCCTCTGGTGTATTTGATAAGGATTTGAATAACTGGCTGCTTAGATTTCCCCGGTGGTGTGTGAAAGCAGGTCTACTCCTGATGAAGTTATCGCTTGTCACGCAGCTCCTCCTCCTCTTCTTTCCTCCTCCTCTTCCTCTGCAGATTTTTTTTTTTTTTTTTTTAAAGAAAGAATTATTTTTTTCTTCGAAGGTCTCTCTGGTGTCTGTTTATGTTGGGAAAAGACAAAGAAAGAGGCCGCGAACATTTGTACATCTTGTCTCGGATTGTGTGTGTGTGTGTGTGTGTGTGTCTGTTTTATCCACACACACACACACGCACAAATACATACGGCTTAATTATGACGTTACCGAAATGGGCAGTTTGCTCTGACACCCCGCTTGCAGAATCACACGGCAGACAGACTTAAAAGAGCTCATTAGCTCTCTCTAAAGAGCTGTTTACTGCGCACACACACACACACACACACACACACACACACACACACACGGTAATAGGCAGCTCTGTTGATGCAGATGGACGCCGAGTGTAATGAGAATGATTAGGGCTTCTCTACGAGGAGGCTGGAGGAGGGAAAAAAAAAGAAAAACCTGGCAGACTGGACTTGAAGGTGGAGACGATTTCTGTTGGATGTTGTTTCAGCTGAGTGCACGATCCCCCCCCCCCCCCGCTTTTTTTATTTTTTTTATTTTTCTTTCCCACACTTGTTTTTTTTTTCTTCTTCTTCTTCTTCTTTTCCCCTGCATCATGTGTCCATCCAAAATGCTTTTTGTAAATTTCCCCCAGGCCTCCTGCCCTCCCCCCCCCCCCTCCCTCCCACACTCCCCCTCACAACCCCACACGTTTGAAAGATGCCGGACGTAGAGCGAAAATCAAATATGCTGCAGCCTCGCAGCTCCGAACATAAAAAAAAAAAGAAAAAAAAAAAGAGAGATAAAGCATTCGGCTCCTCTAAAGGAAATTTGGACAACATTCAACTGCAGCGTTTTTGCATGTAATCCTGTGACCCCCCCCCCCACACACACACACACACACACACCCTCCACCATCCCTTCCCTTCCCCCGACGAAGGCCACAGCAGATAAATCATTGCAATATGAAAGCTCATGGAAATCGGGGCTCCACAAGTAGCTGAAATCTTTTCATATTTTAATTTTTGTTCAAAAAAAAAAAAAAAAAAAAAAAAAGGAGGGGGTGGGGGGCCTTGACAGTTTCTGGAAATGAATGGCCGATGGTTTTTTTTGTTGTTTTTTTTTGGTGTTGATTCGACGTTGTCTTTGGATCTTCGACTGAAGGGACTTTCTTCTGCGACTTTTCAAGGTCGTTCGAGGCCACATTAAGCGACTTTTGTCTATTAGCTCGCCGCCCCCGGTTTACATCACACCGAATTACCCCCTCCCCCTCCCCGTCCTCTTCCCCTCCCGAACGGTCCCAAAGTCAATCCTCCTCCGTCTCTTTCCAAATGTTTTTTTTTTTTTTTTTTTCTCCCGGAGAAGGAGGCAGCGAGTTCAAAGCGCTCGGGTTCAAAGCGTCCGTCCTCATTTGAATAACGTAGAGTAATCGCTATTACCTTATTTAAATAGTGCAAGTTATCATTTGGCCTTCATTTGCATTGCCGGGGTAATCACTGTGTCTCTGCATTAACCTCATTATAGAGGAGATGAAAGCCCTGATGGAGCCCGACACACTCTTTTATATATGTTATCTTTATTAATGATGGAATTAGAAACATTCGTGTTTCTTTAGGCAGAGCACATATCTGGAGTTTGATGGAGTGTCAGGCTGCGCGCGTGTGTGTGTGTGTGTGTGTGTGTGTGTGTGTGTGTGTGTGTGTGTGTGTGTGTGTGTGTGTGTGTGTGTGTGTGTGTGTGGGGCTTGTTATTTAGTGTTTCGCCGCCGTCTTTCGTCCTTTCGCGTCTCCGTCCGTCCATCGATCTGTTTTCCCTGCGAAAGAAACATCCATTTTAATCCCGCCTGCTCGTTCGCCGCGTATTTTATTGTGAACGCGCGTGTCTCTGCAGCTGCTACGAATGTTTGTACCAAAAATAAAAATTAAAAAAAATAAATAAAATGCGTGTCATTTTCAATCCCACATGGCGAGTTTAGCTTTAGCTCTCGTCGTGGCTATCAGTCCAGCTGGTTCCCTGTTGTTACTCTAACATAATGTTGGTCTGTTATTAGCTTTTATATCCAAAATGTCTCAAAAATATCACACAAACAAAAATCAAACCCTGTCAAGCTGTAACTATTAAATCAATATTGGGCGGCTGACTAAAGTACCAGAATGTCACGAGCTACAAACGCTTCCATTTTTCCTTTTAGTTTTTAGCTTTAGCTGTGGCTATCTGTCCCGCTAGCGCTCTCTTGCCATAGCAGACCCGGTTGACCGTTTTCACTGTAAAATAATGTTGTTGTTTTTTTCTCAGTATGGACCGCCTCAATTGCGTGAGACGGTTAACTAAACCAGGAAATGCATTTCCAGTAGAAAATGTTTAGTTTTGGCTTTGGTTTTGGTTAGCGATCAAACAACACACGTAAGAAGCCGGAATAATAAATCCAGAAGAATAAAGTCGAATGCTGTGAAGCATTCACACTAATTACCAACATGTTACAGTTTATCGTATTTCTTTATATGATAAAAACCTATAAAAACGGACTTTATTATCATCGCGTCAGTCGCAGGTTGAGTGCTTGATGACGGCGTCGCAGCGTCTTTCAATTGACAGCTGAGGGTTGATAATCAGCGAACGGACGGGTCGGGCCTTTTTTTTCGTTGGTTTTGTTTTGTTTAAATAATGACGCGTAAAGGTGGATGTTCCTGCAGCGGAGTCACGCTGTGGTGGGGAGGGAGGGGGCGGGGGGCATGTTGTCAGCTGCAGAGAGGAGAGTCATGCGGGACGGGGACGTGACGGGAGAAGATGCGTCCCTTTTTTATTTATTGATGACGAGTACTCGGCTTGATCTGACTCGCGGGCGTCTTTTTTTTTCTTTTTTTTTTTTTGTCCTCGCCCGCTTCGGTTCCATATTATTACGCATAATATCATATATATAATATGTGTCATCACCAGAGAGTTTAAAAAGCAGCATCAGACAATGAAGCTTTGATGTTCTATCGCCGGCTTCTTAATCTCGAACTCACGTTTTCCTCGTCCCGAGCGTTCGAGCTCACCGAGCTTGGCTCCGCCGCCGCGTGGAGCCACGGAGGCGCCGCGTCGGCGCAAAAATGGCGGACGTCGAAGCCCGCGCGAGTTTTTTTTTTTTTTAATGTAGTTTTTTTTACACGTTTTAACAGAAATCAATCTGTTCAGGAGCTCCTTTTTCCTCCTCGATTTTATTTCAATATTCAAAGGAAGCCTCCCAGCTAATAATAAAAAATTAAAAAAAGAAACAACCCCCCCCCTCCCCACCACCACCGGCTCTTTGTCTGGGGCCGACGGGGCCCCGCCGGCCCCCTTTTTTTTTTTTTTCCTTCGCGAGACTCCCTTCGGCTAAAATGTTGTAAATTAACACAATTAGCAGATCGCCATTCTGCTAATTAGCCGCCGGTGTCTGCCGGGAGGCGGCTGGAGAGGGAGAGTCGGGAGAGGGGAAATGGGAGTCTGGGGGATTCCTCCCCCCCCTTCCTCCCCCTCCACGGCGTTGTTACCAAACAAACACGAGGCCTCGGAAAAAAAAAAAAGAGAGAGCAAGAGAGTGTGAACGTTTTTTTTTTCTTCTTCTTCTTCATCATCATCATCATCCTCTTCTTCCTCCTCCTCCTGTGTGTGTGCGTGTTTGCGGTAAATGGACGGGAGGAAGTGGGAAGATTTGCTCCCTCCGTGAACGGATTTTATTGTGCGAGAGCTGCTTTTTTCTTCTTTTTTTTTTACTCGCGCACACACACACACACACACACACACACACACACACACACACACACACACACACACACACAACATATATAAACCAATTCCGAGGCGGGCGGCTTGCTCACCGGACCCCCGGCTGCGGGTCTCCGCATGCAGCCGCTGCCAGTCAATAAGTCGGAGGAAGCAGCCTAAATGACACCGATATTATCCTTTATTTGTGTGCGCTAAGTCAAATCAAACGGGGTGGAGGGGGGGTTCAATGTGCCACGCGGCTGCTGTGATTACGCCGCGTCCAGCCTTTTGATAGCGCCGCGGCTTTGATAGCGAAGACGGCGACGGAGTCGCACGGGGGGGCCGACGGAGTCGGTGTTTGCAGATGGCATTGGCTGGGATTAAAGGAAACAGTGGCTCTCCACTCAGCCCTCCAGAGGCAATAAAACAAAAAATAAAAAGGGTGGGGGTGGGGGACGAGCGGTGGGGGTGGGGGGGGGGGGGGCTGGAGAGCCAGGTGAGTGTGTCTGAGATGAGGTGGAGCGAGGAGGAGGAGGAGGGAGTAAATAGGAGGGTGAGAGGGAAAAAAAAAAAAAAAAAAAAAAAGGGAATGAACAGGGATGTATATCGAAAAATAGATGGAGTCGGTATAAAGAGGGAGGTGAAGAGGAATAAAAGGGGGAGAGGGAGGGGGGATGGACGAGTAAACCCCCCTCCCACACCCCCCCCCCAAAAAAAAAAAAAAGAGTGGAGAGGCAGCAGAGAGGCGTGAAGAAGAGGAGGCAGACGGAGAGGTAAAGAGAGCGGTCGGGAGAGAGAGGAGGAGAGAGAGAGAGGAGGAGGTCAAGGTGGAGCGGTGCAGACAGGAACTGAGCCTGAGACACAATGTGTTGTAATTCATAGCTCGCTGCAGCTCCTGCAGCATGCGTGTTTGTCCGTCTGGGTCAGTGTGTGTGTGTGTGTGTGTGTGTGTGTGTGTGTGTGTGTGTGTGTGTGTGTGTGTGTGTTTGTGTGCGTGTGCGTGTGCGCGCAGGCACAGATAGTTTTGTCTTTTTTTCTTTTTTAAACGCGTGTGTTGCTTCGTGGCGCATTTTCAAACCGAGTCTCCAGCCACCCCCTTACCTCCCACCCCTCCTCCACCCGACCGGCGCTCCCTTCAGGGTCCTCGCGAGCTTTGGAAATCCAGGCGTTCTCGAATAAACATCACCTTTTTAATTGACCCGCACCTCCCTTTTCAAGCAATTTGAAGGTGTTGTCATTTTAATTATTGCGCAAGTAATTTTTTATTTATTTTATATATATATATATATATATATATATTTGAGCGACATGTTAACGCGTTTGTTTGTGTCCCCGCCAGGCTTAAAGATGCAGTGGACCCCCGAGCACAGCCAGTGGGCCGAACAGCACTTCGACATCTCTTCCACCACGCGCTCGCCGGCCCACAAGGCCGAGGCCTACCGGGCGGTGCCGGGCCACCTGCAGCGCTCCGCCGCCTACCAGTACGCCTGGGCCAATGACGACATCTCGGCGCTCACCGCCTCCAACCTCCTCAAGAAGTACGCCGAGAAGTACTCGGGGATCCTGGAGATGCCCGGCTCGTACTCGGAGGCGCCGGGCGCCATGAACGGGCGGAAGGGCGAGCCGGAGCCGTGGCAGGACGGCGTCTACCCCATGAGCTGCATCCCGGAGGGCGTGTCCGTCCGCAAGGGCGGCGTGGCGGCGGCCTCGGAGGTGGTGTCCGGCATGTGCAGCTCCCCGGGCCTGGCCTCCTCCACCCTGAGCGAGCCCAGCTACTCCAGCAGCAGCTGCGGTAGCCACGCGGCCACCGCCCTCCACTCCGCCTCCATGGCCTCTCAGGAATACGGCCCGGCGTACAGCGGCTCCTACCTGCACAGCAGCTACAGCTCCCAGTCCGCCCCGACCCCGGCGCTCCCCTCCCCGCTGCACAGCTCCGGGCTCCTGCAGCCGCCGCCGCCCGCCCACCCCACCCTGGTCCCGGCCTACAACGGGGGCTCGCCCAACCTGTCGAGTTATAACTACCCGCCGGCGGGCTACCCGGCTCAGAGCTCCGTCGGGCCGGGGTACAGCCCCGGGGGAGCGCCGCCGCCCTCCTCGTACCTGCCCTCGGGCATCGCCGCCCCGACGCCGCTCCCCCCCTCCTCCACTTTACCCGGATACCCGTACCAGAGCCACAACCTGACCCCAATCGCCCCCACGCCTCTGAACGGCAGCTCTTCCAACTCCCTGAAGAGGAAAGCCTTCTACATGGCGGGCCAGGCAGAGCTGGACTCCTCTTACGCCAACTTCGGCTACGGCCAGGCGCGCAGCTCCGCCGAGAGCCCCATGTACCGGATAGCGGACAGCAGCAGCGCCAACGGGGGCTCCAACGGCGCCGGCGGCGGCTTCGACAGGAGCGCCGAGAAGTCGTCGCTGCCTTTCAACCCCCAGAAGCAGTCGGCCATGTCGTCGGAGCAGCAGCAGAGGAAGTACGGCGGCCAGGCGGCGGGCGGGCCGCTGACTCCGCCGGCCTACGTCTCCTCCACCCTGGGGGGCTCCCGCTCGGCGGACTCCCTCGCCGGCTTCACCTCGCCGTCCCTCGGCGAGCAAGGCGGCGGCGCCGACGACCACCGTCTCCACCTCTCCCACCCGGCGCCGGGGCCGACCTCCTCCTCGTCCTCCTCCTCCTCCCGGCCCGCCGAGGAGCAGCTGAAGACCAGCGACCCCCACCTCCTGGACATGGTGACGTCCGAGATCGTTCAGCAGGGCCCCCCGGTGGACTGGAGCGACATCGCGGGTCTGGAGCTGGCCAAGGCGACCCTGAAGGAGGAGGTCCTGTGGCCCATCCTGCGTCCGGACATGTTCAGCAGCTTGGGCCCGGCGCCGCGCTGCGTGCTGCTGTTCGGGCCGCGGGGCAGCGGCAGGACGTTGCTGGGCCGCTGCCTGGCCAGCCAGCTGGGGGCGCCGTTCCTGCAGCTCAGCGGCTCCACGCTGGCCACCAAGTGGCTGGCGGACGGCGAGAAGATCCTCCGGGCGTCCTTCCTGGTGGCGCGCTGCCGGCAGCCCTCGGTGCTGTTCATCAGCGAGGTGGACATGCTGCTGTCGGCGCACCTCAGCGACGAGAGCCCCGTCAACCGGCTGAAGGGGGAGCTGCTGGCCCAGCTGGACTCGCTGCTCATGGGCTCGGGCGACGACGGCGGCGGCAACCAGGTGCTGGTGGTCTGCTCCACCAGCAGACCCCAGGACATGGACGAAGGGCTGCGCAGGTACTTCGCCCGGAGGGTCCTGGCGCCCCCGCCGGACAGCGCGGCCCGCCACCAGATTGTCAACCAGCTCCTGGTCCAGTCGCAGCACAAATACTGCCTGAGCGAGGAGGAGCTGGCGCTGCTGGTCCAGCGCACCGAGGGTTTCTCCGGACTGGACCTGGCCCGGCTCTGCCAGGAGGCCCTCGTGGGCCTGCTGCACGTCTCGGCGCAGGGCATGGACATGACCGGCATGATGGCCCGGGGCGGGCAGATCCGGCCCCTCACCTACCCGGACATCGAGAGCGTCTTTTGTAAATTCCAAGCCAGTATATCGCAGAAAGAGCTCGACACTTACACCGAGTGGAACAAAATGTTCGGTTGCAGTCAGTGAGACGATCGATTATTATTTATTTTTTTTCGCCGAGAGAGAAGACAGCGAGAGAAGAAAGAAAGAAAACACAACAAAAAAAAACGAGGGGCGAACCCGCCGAGTTCTCTGGGTTTTTTTTTTTTGTTTTTTTTTTTTCCGGCGTGCCGAGAGGACGGGACGACCGGCAAGTTGTTGTTTTTGTTGTTGTTGTTTTTGGGTTTTTTTGTGTTGCAGTTACCGAGTGAGTTTTTTTCATTGGACCGCTCCAGAAGAAGAAGAAGCCGGGCATTGTTTACACGTTGCGAAGCAGGTCGGCCTTCGGAAGAGACGCCCCGGCGTCTGTAAATATCGTTCTGGTGTTGTTTTTCTTGAGATTTGAGTTCGGCTTTATCCAAGTGCCTGAAGTGGTGCTTTTCTGATATTTCTTTTTTTCTTTGGGGGGGTGTGTGGCGGGGTAGGGTTTTATTTTGCCTCACAAATCTACATTCATGGCATGAGCTGATGACTATTAAGAGCTTTAAACACTTCAGCGGTGAGTCTGGGGGGGAGAAAAAAAAAAACTACGAAAAAAGACCAAAAAAAAAACAAACAAAAAAAACCGCGGAAACGACGGTCGCCGTTAGATCGTCTTTTTTTTTTTTAACCGTCTCGCCGAGAGCGGTCGTCCATCGTGGGGGGGGGGGGTGGGGGCTCACTTCTTTCACCTCTTCTCGATCCGGCGCGTCCGATAAAAGGAAACAAACGTCAACAAACAAACAAAACAACACTCAGGAACGCGTTTGTGAATTGTACAGTAACCTCGGAGGTCCCGTGACGACGAGCACTAAAGGTCGGCGTGGGGGGGTGGGGTGGGGGGGAGATGAGGGGGGGATTACCCGGGCGAGTGGCTCGGACGAAATAGCAAAGAGGTGACAGTGAATGTACCGGATGTGTTCTGGATCGAAGGAACATCGTCGAAAGTGAGAGTAAAAACATTACGTCTTTTTTTTGTTGTTGTTTTTGTTTGTTTGTTTCTTCGGTCGCCC
>NW_027210855.1:2500-67500 GCF_029030835.1 Brachyistius frenatus | reverse complement strand
CACTTGCACAACTTTAAAACCAGAGTGTAACGTGTTTTTTTTTTTTTTTTTCTTCTGTTGTACATAACTATACATACAATACAAAAATGCACCACTTGTTTATATGTGTGAATATGTTGCCATACTTGCAGTCAATGTATTTTCATGTAATCTGAAGTACAAGCAGCAACAAAAACGATTCATTAAAGACATTTTCTTGGGAGATTATATCTCGTATATTGTGTTGTTGTTTTTGGTTTTTTTTGGCGAGGGAGGAGAATATTTAAAAAAAAACAACTACTAATAACGATTTATTTATCGGTAAAATGGATAATAAATGTATTGTCCTGCCAAAAAATAAAAATAGAAATAAAAAATAGCCCAGCTGAAAAATCGCCTTAATGAGCCTCGAGTTAGTCACCCTCGTGTGTAATTATAAAATCATCCGCGTTGCGCTGGAAGCCGGCGCCGTCGCTTCTCTCATTAAAATGTAACAATTCATTTCTCTCGCCGCGCTAAGAGCGGCAAGACCGGGGAACAAAAAAAAAAAACGACACAAAAAAAACCAACAACATTAAAGTGTTAATTATATTTCGCCATCACGAAGAATTTGGATTACGCGAAGCGCTCTTAATGAAAATGATGTGCGTTTGCCCCGGCCGCGTCCGTTTTCCGACGTATCATTATATAGCCGGCGGCGGAGGTGTGGGAAGCCGCCGTGTGGCCTCTATAATTATCCGTGGGAGAACTCAAACACTCGGCGGGAGGTTAAGAGTGCAGCGAGGGGCTGCTGTTTTCTTTATTTTCCCACTTTGAAACGCGCTATAGCCGTGATCAGAAATTATTCATGACAAGTTGTTGGTTTTTTTGGGGTTTTTTGGCACCTGTCAGATACCACAGGAAAGTTACTTTTTTTTGTTGTTGTTGTTTTTTTGTTTTTTTGGGGGGGGGCGGGGGGATTCGAGGAGAATCGCGAACTCGGCCGGACGACGGCGTGGAAAGATTGGGCTTTTACTCGCGCAAAAAAAAAAAAAAAAAAAAGGTTTATATTGCGCGGCGACCCCGGGGTCGCCCGTCCACGACGCCCCCTTCTTCCTCTCAGAGGAAGCCCTTCGCGCCGCGAGCTTTCGCCTCGCGCTCCCTTTTTTTTCTGCGACGACAATTAAAATATGCTAAGTGATCGTTTTTCCTTAAGTAGTCTTAAATGTGCAATCCAGTCAAATATGAGAGGAAATTGCCCACAGCTCGCTTTAAAAAAAAAAAAAAAAAAAAAAAAGAAAAGGAAAAAAGAGGTGGTTGAACAGGGGGGGGGGTTAAAGCTGGAATAAATTATGCAAATAACACAAAGGACTTTACCACTTGAAAGCCTAATTTTCCTATAATCAGCACGCTGTCGCCTAATATTTTTTTCCCCACCTCTTATTAAAAGTGACTGTTCTCCTCGCCGATCGTCAGATGTGCTCGGCGTGTCTGCTGCCGCTCCCGCCAAAGAGAAAAAAAAACCAACAAAAAAAAAAAAAACTACCCCCCTCCCCCCCTTCCTCCCCGACTGCAGCAGCCTCGCCAGACTAAATGCTAAAGCGTTTTGCCGGGGCTTTTAGATGATGGTTACATTCCCACACAAGTAATTATGCGTCGGAGAGTCCAGAAATAAGGTTTAATTATACAGTAATCGTCTGTGATGGACACGAGGAAGTGGTGAGTACCGCCAGACTGCAATCCATCAATGACAAACCTCTGGCCGGTTTTAATTCCTCCTCATTTGCATCCTAACCTCCACACCAAGTTGCGCAAACGCCGTTAAATGTTAATAGGACCTGTCTCGCCGCTCAACATGAATGCTTAAGCCGGGTTTTTTTAGATTTTTTTTTTTTTTTTTTTTTTTTAGTCACTTTCCCGCCTCCGTCTCCTCTCCTCTCCTTCTGTTTCATCTCTCGTTCCTGCTTTTCGTTCTCCTTTCCGTCGTTCTCTCTCTTCTTCCTCTTCTTCCTCTTCTTCTTCCTCGCAGGCCTCGCCGTGGAGGAGGAGGAAGGAGGAAGGAAGGAGGCACGGAGCGGTCACTGATGCACTAATTGGGAGCAACACTTACAGTTTTATCTCCCCCCCTCCCCACCCCCCACCCCTCTCACCCCACCCCCACCCCGCCCCCACCACCACTAATAGCGGTCTGCACTGAAGCAGCTCACCTTCGGATGAGGAATGGATGGATGAGTTGGGAGGATGGAGGAGGAGGAGGAGGGGGAGGGGGGGGAGGGGGAGTCGAGGCCTTGAATGAGAAATTCCTCCGTGCAGACCGACTCGGTGTGAGATTGGGCCCTGAAGCCATCATGGTTAATCCATATCCCGCAGGACCTCGGACTCAATTCCCTGCTTCATTAATTGAAAACGATGGCCCTTTTTTTTTTTTTTTTGCCGGTGTTTGTGAATAAAACAAGGAGCCATTTATGAAAAGAGAAGAAGAAGAAAAAAAAAAAAAAGCATTTTGTCTGGTTTTGTTCCTGAAGTAGCCGCAATCTCATTATGCCTCCGCGCTGCATTTAAAAAAAAAAAAAAAAAAAAAAAGTGCTATCATCTTTGTCTTGATTGTCTCCCGGCGTCGGGAGAGATAAATACACACACGCCGCTTTCTTTTATTTATTTATTTTCCCATCTTTTCGCTGCGCCGACGCCGGGACTGTTGTTCAGCGAATCATTTGAAGTTCTTATCGGCCCCTTTATGGAAATAAAGCCTTTGCTTAATAAACCGTTTCACAGGCTTCGGGAAGAGGAGCACGTAAACACCTTTTTTCTCTCGACAACGCCATCATTAGCGCATCTTGTTCAATGCTTTACACATAATTGGAATCAACATCTATTGTTGGCGTTCTTGACCTTCCACTTGTTTTCCTGCAGACACTCAGAAACGTTGTGTTACTGCTGAGAGGGAATCTTAACTAGGCGAACACATGCTAAGTGCCTCTGCTTTGTTTTATCGGGGGCACGTTGCTTCACTTTGAATATAACTTGAAAACTCGTACCTTTTTCCGATTTAATGATACCGAAAATAAAAAAAATAATTTTTTTTTTTTTTAAAACATACCAATTGTGATATCGTGCGTTCTAATACACAACTGAAATTAATCACGTCACCTCTTTTTTTTTTTATTTTTTTTGTTTTTTTTTTTTTTCCCCCCCCGTTGTCGACATCTGTCCGTGCAGGACGGCGGTGTTGGAAAACACACGGTGCGGCGAGAAGAGCGCGGAAATCACATTCAGAACCGGTGAACTCGCGGGAAGTGAAGTTATCGACGCGCGGTGGGAAAAGTTGTCGAATCGTTTACTTGATGCGGGCGACACGACGGTATTCAATCCGTGACACAAAACGATGTTTTTTTTTTTTTTTATACCCGGTCAAAGAGAACGATCACCTCCTCTAGCGTCTTTCAGCACTTTGTTTCGGGCTCCCGGCCCCACGACTCTTGACGCTTCGGTTGACTCCCGAGGCTCTCGCGAATGGCTTCACCCCGCTGTTCCCGAAACTAAAACGCGCCGAACGATAACATCGACGCGTACGAACCGATGCAAAACACGCTGTCGTCGCTTCGGGTGAGCGAAACGGGCGACGAGCTCAGCTCGGACGTTCGACGGCGTCTCGGCGAACCTTAATTTCTCGCTTTTAAAACTGCGGTTACGTGAGCGAGCAAATTAATAAAATGAACGGAATCCAACCGTTGGATTTATTGATGCGTCTTCTTGTGCATTTTCCACAAAGTGTTTCATGTTTTGAAGCCCAATTTAACAGTACGGTGTAGAATCTATATTATATACACGTAAAGTACACGAACTGCGCTCGAGTATTTTGCGTTTCACTTTTGCCGTATTTTCATCACTCAAAAAGAACTTTCTTAAGTATTCGATACTAATAATTGTGCGTTTGCTCCTGTGGGATTAAGTCAGTCAAATATTTGAAAGTGTCTTATCACAGACACCATTATGTCACCGTTATATATATCTGATGATAATATCTGACTGCTCTCTTGTCACTCAAAGTAACGTCACTTTTTGAAAACAAATCGGACGACAGGTCGTGTGGACGTCGAGTTTCGCCGGGAGCAAAAAAAAAAAAAAAAAATTCAATTCAATGATATTGATTGACAGGTGATCAGAAAGGCGCTTTTACAATTTAAATTCGGATTGATTTTCCGTCTTTGAAGGAGTTACGCAGCCGAAAGAAAGGCCCGTTGTTTCCTTTTGGTTTATCCAACTGAAACGTGAGCTGTTTTTTGTAAATATCGTAGTTAAACTCCGCGTGTACGACGTTCAGCCCTTCAGTCGGTCATAATACGCGACGACATGAGCGATATAAACGTGGCGAATTAGATGTCGGAGGCTCTCTCATGATAACAATGAGCTCTGAAACTGGCTGGAGATTAAGACGTAGCCGAAAATGAAGCGGGTTTCAGCCTTTTGCTGATGCACGGAGATCCTCCGCGGTTCGCTGCAACGTCTCCCATGCAAATGACGGGCTTGATTATGCAAATGTATGATTATGTTAATGGTGTCCATCTTTAATAATGCATGATGTTGGCATATTGATAATGCAGTGCATTTATTGTCATGCAAATCCCGGGTTAAAAGCTTATTAATTGACACTTAATCGGAGTTTCTGAATCAGAAGCTTTTGATTGGTGGTGTATATACAAAAATAAAATATATTTTTTTTTTTTTTTAAAAACCACCCAACAATAATTAACGTGATTTAAAAAAAAAAAAAAAAAAAAAAGAAAAGAAGAAGTAGCGAACCGTTTTTCCATCTTCTCTCCACTCGAGATCAGACACGTTCTTTAGGTTTCGAACAGCTGGCTGTTATCAGTCCGCCGTCGTCGAGATTCAAAGGCGGCGGCGGCGGCAACGGGGCGGGGGAGGAGGGGAGGGGGGATTTGACGGCACGGGACCCCGTCGAAGTCAGACAGGAGTCATCCTCACTTTCGGGGGGGGGGGGACTTAAAACGCGCTTCTTTTTTCCTTCTTCTTCTTCTTCTTTGTGTGTGTGTGTGTGTGTGTGTGTGTGTGTGTGTGTGTGTGTGTGTGTGTGCGTGCGTGCGTGTGTTGTTGTTGTTGTCAGACCGGGGCGAGGCCAGCCGAGTGTTCGCAGGCAAACTCGGCGACGGGCTGTCGCGTCAGCGCTGAGTGGCAGACCGACCGACTGACAGCGCCGGCTCGTCGCGTCCCGTCCCGTCCCGGGGGGGATTGTCGCCGGAGGAGGTGTCGCCGAGTGAACTATCAGGGACTGTGATGTGCATTAGGCTCGAACAGAGACCTCCACAAAGATTTATTTATTTATTTAAAGAGTACACGGAAAGGGGGAGGGAGTGGGGTTGACATTATTATTATTATTATTATTATTATTATAAGCGATTCATTAGCTGTCTACCTTTTGTCAGATCATTACTCATCAGGGCCCTTTTATCTCCCCGCGACAGTGACGGACAGCTCCGAATAACTCCATCTCCGCCTCCCTTGATTGATTTCTGTCGCCGCGCCGCACACTGTACCGGATCTGATCCTCATCTGATGCTTTTTTTTTTCTCCTTCGAGGAGAATCCCTCACTCTTCCTTCCCCCTCCTTCCCACGGCGTATGTGATTTTTTTTATTTTTTTTTTATCCTCCCCCTCCTCCCCTCCCCTCCCCCACCACCACCCCCTTCCTTTTTTTTTTTTCTTCCCTCTCCGGGCCCCGTAATGCCACATCGTGTAGAACCGCCGATGGAGACATCCAATTAGTAGCAGTCAGGCTGTGTTAGTTTAGTTAAGAACACACACCTACACACACACACACACACACACACACACTCACTCACACACACACACACCTACACACACACACACACACACACACACCTACACACACACACACACACACACACACACACACACACACACACACACACACACACACACACACACACACACACACACACACACACACACACACACACACACACACACACACACACACACACACACACACACACACACACACACACACACACGCGCGCGCGCAGATGCAAGGAAGCGGATGCGCGCGTGGAAAATGCACACAACCACTTGCTTGTTTCCACATGAGTAAACTCGGTGGGGGAAGGGGGGGGGGTGAGGGGGGAGGGGAGGGAGAGCGGCGGCGGTAGCGATGGCGGCGGCGGCGGCGGCAATCTCACCCAATCATGTGCACCGGGAATGACTTCATTAGGACGGCCTGTAGAAGTCCGGGAGTCTGGGAATTGCGTTTTTTTTTTTTTTTTTTGCAGGTGGAGAGGAGAGGCAGGAACGAGTCCTGAATCCCTCCACTTCTCCTTCTCCTTCTTCTTCTCCTTCTTCTTCTCCTTCTTCTTCTTCTTCTTTTTTTTTCTCTGGCGTGTGATGGAGAGATCCAAATCAACAGCTGTCAGTCAGGTGGACCGCAGGGCGAAAGGCCTCCAGCAGCAGAGGGGGGGGACGGGGACGTGGGGACGGACGGGGGGGACGGGGGTTTGACTGACGAGGTGAGTGTCAACCCCCCCCGTCCTCCCCCCGGGTCCCTGCCACAGGTTTATCACTCCGTCTCCTCCTACACACGCGGGTTGCCTGAATTTACCTGCGACTGTTATTTAAACGTACGATCTTGTGTTTCATGGGAAGCGTCTCCTCGAGGATTCACGCTGAAAGTCGAACGGGTCGGCGACCGTTTCTGCCGTCGGCCGTCACGCTCCGTCGGCGTTTCCGTCGTCTCGGCCGACCGTCTTCGACCGTCTGTCCGTCCTGACTGAGGTGTCGGGACGGTTCGCGTTTAGCAAATTTATCGAGCCATTTCAACCATTTATCCAACAGGATCGTGTTTCATCCTAACAGAGCAGTCATGTCATGAGTTTTTACTTCCTGCTGTTGGAGGTTTTACTTCCTGCTGTCGGAGGTTTTACTTCCTGTTTAAAGGGAGGTTTTACTTCCTGCTGTTTGAGGTTTTACTTCCTGTTTAAAGGGAGTTTTTCTTTCCTACTGTGGGAGGTTTTACTTCCTGTTAAAAGGGAGTTTTTCTTTCCTACTGTGGGAGGTTTTACTTCCTTTTTAAAGGGAGTTTTTCCTTCCTGCTGTTGGAGGTTTTACTTCCTGTTCAAAGGGAGTTTTTCCTTCCTACTGTTGGAGGTTTTACTTCCTGTTTAAAGGGAGTTTTTCCTTCCTGCTGTTGGAAGTTTTACTTCCTGTTAAAAGGGAGTTTTTCCTTCCTTCTGTCGGAGGTTTTCCTTCCTGTTTAAAGGGAGTTTTCCTTCCTTCTGTCGGAGGTTTTACTTCCTGTTTAAAGGGAGTTTTTCCTTCCAGCTGTTGGAGGTTTTACTTCCTGTTCAAAGGGAGTTTTTCCTTCCTTCTGTCGGAGGTTTTACTTCCTGTTTAAAGGGAGTTTTTCCTTCCTGCTGTTGGAGGTTTTACTTCCTGTTTAAAGGGAGTTTTTAATTCCAGCTGTCGGAGGTTTTACTTCCTGTTTAAAGGGAGTTTTTCCTTCCTTCTGTCGGAGTTTTTACTTCCTGTTCAAAGGGAGTTTTTCCTTCCTTCTGTCGGAGGTTTTACTTCCTGTTTAAAGGGAGTTTTTCCTTCCTGCTGTTGGAGGTTTTACTTCCTGTTAAAAGGGAGTTTTTCCTTCCTTCTGTTGGAGGTTTTACTTCCTTTTTAAAGGGAGTTTTTCCTTCCTGCTGTTGGAAGTTTTACTTCCTGTCAAAGGGAGTTTTTCCTTCCTGCTGTCGGAGGTTTTACTTCCTGTTCAAAGGGAGTTTTTCCTTCCTGCTGTTGGAGGCTTTACTTCCTGTTTAAATGGAGTTTTTCCTTCCTGCTGTTGGAGGTTTTACTTCCTGTTTAAATGGAGTTTTTCCTTCCTACTGTCGGAGGTTTTTCTCCCTTAAAGAGGAGTTTTTTTCCTCCTATATAATGTGTGAATTGTTGAATTGTCGTGTTTCTCTGTGGACTTCAACGCGTCAAGCGCCATGAAAATAACCCGCGTCGTTGCGAGATGAATCAAGTGGGATCGTGTTTCCGTCGGCATTCCTGTTTGTCGTTTCGTGGCGTCCCAGTCACGTAAACGCTTCATCTGAGGTTTTCTGGGGAAAAAAAAAAATCAAAACGCCGGCGAAACACGTCCAACACCAAACAGGATGCGGATGTTTACGTAAACACACTCAAATATTTAGACCCGTTCGGTCGAGTGCGCGTTTGTGTGGAAGAATCTGGACGTCGTCACATTATTCCGCCTTCGGTCGTCTGCTTTGAACCACCTGTTACCTTTTGTCGATTGCAACCCTGCGGCCGTTCGTTTGAAGTATTGAAACCGGCCTATTCGGGCTATTATTTCCGTTGTTATTTATCTATCCACTTGCCTCGCCTCTTACTTGGAAGCGTTTTTCAAAACTTTTCCGTCGAGCTCGTTGCGTCAGCTGCTTTCCATCCGTCCGTCACGTTCGGCTAATTTCAACTAAAAATGTGGATGTTTCATCTTTCTCTGACGACCAGCTTTTCACGCCACGGGGCCTACGCATGAGGAACTGCTGACTCAGCATGTGAATATAAATATATATATATATATATATATATATATATATATATATATTTTCATTTTCAAAGTGTTATCTACTTTTTTTTTTTTTTTTAAAAGAAAGTCACTCCACAATATTTCCCACACGTGAGCCGGGGGATCCAACAAAAACCACATGTAACCGATAACTGATTTGCGTAACGGGACGTAAACGCTTCTTTGGGGGATTACGTGAAATATCAGAAACGGGAGAATTGAATACACGCGTGACAAAAAGACGAGGGGGGGGGGGGATTAAGAGCCGCAGCTCCAGTCGGACACACATCTTCTTCTTCTTCTTCTTCTTCTTCGGTTTGTTTCTTTAGTTTCCGCCGTCGAGCGCCCGCATCCCTCATTACCGTTCAAAAGCGTGGCTATTATGTAAAATAGCGTATTTCTCACAGTCGGATCCCTGTGATAAACACAAACAACTTTCTCCCGCCGACGCTGAGGGGCGAGTGTGAGGAGTCGCGCGCGTGTGCGTGTGCGCGCGTGTGTGTGTTTGAGCACACGCCGCCGAAGGTCACTCCAGATTGAGAAGTTTGTCAAAATGTGATGACATCAGCAGCGTGTAAACTGTTATTGGCCTCAGCTGAGAGTCGGCCGTGTCCGCACGCGCACACGCACGCACGCACGCACACACACACACACACACACACACACACACACACACACACACGCTTACATCCAAACTGACTGCCACCACTCTGCCAGAAATGATTGCCTCGAAGGTTTCTTCTTTTTTTTCCTTCTTTCTCCCATCTCCCCTTGTTCACTCATGCCCCCCTCCCCACCCCCCGCCCCCACCTCCACCCCTCCTTCAACCACCACCACCACCACCAACAACAACACAACTCCTCCTCCCCTCCCCTCCCCTCACCCCCCCCCCCTCCACCCCCGCTGTCTCTCCGCCTCAACGCGGTTTCGTACTGCGGGAAGGCAAAAGGCTGCCAGATATGTGTAAGCTTCTAGGATAGAGGAGGAGGAGGAGGAGGAGGAGGGGGGGGGAGGCTTTCGATGTGGATTTAATGACATTAAACGTGGTTTTTATGCTCAATAAGAGTCCTATATTATGATTGATCGGAGACAGTCAACACTTTATCCGGACACAAATGGAATCGTCTGTCACCGAGTCTATTGAGTCATCAATATCCGCCGTAGTTATTCCTCTTTCTATTTTTTTTTTTTTACATTTTTTTCTTCTTCCTTCTTCTCTCTCCTCCACCCCCTCCCCCTCCCCCTCTCCCTTCTCCTCCACCCCCCCTCCTCCTCCTCCTCCTCCCACCAACCCCGTCCTGGATCGTTTACAGTGAGTAATCATCTGTCTGGTCGCGCCGCGTCTCGGGAGGGTTTGATCGGATAGCGCTTTTGAACACCGAGAAGAAGAAAAAAAAAACACACCAAAAAAAAAAAAAAAAAAAAACACCAACCTGCCTGACAATTCAACAAGCCACTCACTGAAGATTGAGAGGGCCCCATTATGTCGGCCGCCCGTTGCCATATCACAAGGCTTTCTTTTTTTTTTTTCTTTCTCAGCCTCCTCCCCCACCCCTCCTCCCCCTCGACCTCCCCCTATTCTCTCTCTACATAACACGCAGCGGTAAATAAATCACAGCTCCGACTCTGCTTATCGATCGGCCTCCCGCTCCCGAGCTGCTTCTTCCTTCTTCCTTTTTTTTTTTCCCCCCATTCTTTCCCATCCTCGTCTCCTCGCCTCCTCGCCTCCTCGTCTCCTCCTCGCTTTTTCTCCGCGGGATGAATGGCTGCTTTGTGTATTGAGGAGGGCGAGACTGTCAAAACACACAGCGAAGCCAGGGGGGGGGGGAGGGAGGAAAAAAAGGAGGCCGAGAGACGGTCGAGGAATATATATATATATATATATATATACGCCGCCATCGCGTGACCCCGCTGCGATGCGGCAACAAGTTAGCCTCGATTAGGGCGCCGTGTTAATCGGAAATAATTTCAATTAGCGGCGTTGCTGGAGGGCACGAGGGGGGTGGGAGGTGGGAGGGGTGGGGGGCGTCCTGCTGGGACTTACAGTCTATTTGGTGCCATTGTTTCAGGCGAGATCAATTAGTTACACACAAGTAATTGAACCCCCACCCCCACCCGCCAACGCCCCCCCACCTCATTCGGGGTACTTATTTAACCGAGACGCGCGTACAGCTCAATTAAGAAAGGGCGGGAAAATTCAAGGGGATCGCTCGTCCCCCCCCCCCCCCAAAAAAACTGTTTATGATTTTTTTTTTTTTTTTTAAAGAAATATTAAAAATGAACCGGGTGTTCTGAGCGGCATTCGTCCAACGAAGGTGTCGGTTGGAGGGGAGGGGGGTCCACCGGTAGCCGCACACCTTGACTGCGCCACGGGCCTGTCAATCAAACAAGCCACGCCTTCCCCCCCCCTCCAAAAAAAAACCAAAACAGCTTTTTGAAGCACATTTTCAAATGAATGAAAACGAATCAGAAGGAGCGACTTCAGCTCACGGAACCGACATTTTTTTTTTTTTTTATTGACTTCCAATTTTGAAGTCGGGAGTCTGCGGAGGCTTTTTTTTTTTTGGGGAGGCGACCTCTGGTGGCGCTCGGCGGTATCGCAGCTTCGAGGCGCTTTCCGCGTCGATGTTCCAGGCCCGGTGATCTACGAGCACTTTCACACACGCTCTCCGCCGGATTCACATTCAGTGAAGCACGCTCTCCAACCTCGACTGCCGGCGCCGCTGCGGTTCCCCCCAGTGCGGCGCGCGGAGGGGTTAAGGTAAGGTGGTGCTGGTGGAGGGGGGGAGGGGGCGGGGAGAGGGGGCTCCCGAGGGCGGCGGACGTCCCACGACTAGCAATCAGCGCTAATAAGATCCATCTCGAGACTCGGGCGGAAAAGCCCTAAATCCATTCTGAACACATTCAAAGGGGAGATTGGAGCGAAGGAAGGAGCCGTGCGCTGTGATGTTTTTCATGCCCCCCCCCCGCCCCCCACCCCACCACCCCTCCACCCCACCACCACCATCTTCCACTTCATTATCATTCCCAGGTTATCCCGGCAGCCGAGCCGATCCGGAGCACGAACGAATTGAGGGGAGAATCGCGATGCGGCCGCAACACTCATCCCCGCCTACACACACACACACACACACACACACACACACACACACACACACACACACACACACACACACACACACACACACACACACACACGGGACGACTACCGACGCTCTCCCCCGTGTGGCGGGTACGCGTCCGAGTGTTTGTCGGGGAGTTTTGTTTGTCCTCACCTTGCTTCTGGGCCTCGTGCCAAAGCGCAACTTCCTGCAACACGATGTCGCCGGACGTAGCCCCCCCCCCTCCCCCATCCATCCCCCCCACTCCCACTTCCTCCTCCCCTCCACCCTCAAAGACGGGACAGGGAATAATCAGAAACATATACATTTCCTGTATATATACACACACACACACACACACACACACACACATATATGCGGCGTGTTTTTTTTGTTGTTTTTTTTTACAATGTGTTAAAATGCAAATGCCGTACTACCAGAAGAGGAAGGTGGAAGACGTGGGATGTGTTTTTTTTTAAATTTTTATATATATATATTTTGGAGGACGCGGCGGCGGAGAAGTCTGACATTGAAAAGTCTTCGGCGGCAATGTGGAAATAACCTCGGTTTCACTCCCAGCTGAGTCGACGGGGCGGGAAAGTTGCGGAAAAGGTTGACAAAAATTGCAACGTCGGCACATTTTTAAATTCTTCCTGATTTTAGCGGTTATAAAGTTTACCGATAACAATCTGACGTTTACGTCTGTTTGCTTGTTTGTTTTTCAGCTCATTTCGTTGTGTCCGAGGTTTAGCGTCTTTCAGCACCTCCTTTTTTTTGTTTTCTTTTTTGTCGGAACACGTCGCTGTTTTGGTTCGCTCGCGTCCGTGTTGTTTCCAGATGTTTTTTGTTTGTTTGTTTGTTTTACAGCCAGATATTTTTCTCACAAGTTGGTGGCGACCAAAACGGAGCCAATAGGGAAAAGGGGCTTTTTTTTGTTGTTGTTTTTGTTTTGGTAAACAATCTTCCGAAACAGAAGTTTGAAGATTGATTTCCCATCTCGTCATGTTATTGTGTCAAAGGTCAAACATTGACATATTTTAACCAGAGAACCAGAGAACCCTTGTCTAGAAGTTCTCGTTTGGTTTGCTCCTCCAGGCTTTTAGCTTAGTTTAGATCCGCTCTGACGTTTCGCTCCTCCGGTCGTTACCTCCTCGTCTCCCGATCACGCCGCCGCCGCGATCGATCGGGGAGGAACGCGGATTGATCCGGGGCGGAAATTTGCATGGGAATCCGTTGCATCGGAGCCGAGAGATCATAATCGATCCGGGCGGGATGGAGAGCCCCGCCGAATCTCAACCCGGCGCCGGCTTTCAAAGGTTGAGGTGAAAATTAATTTGCTTGTTCGTTAGTTACATTTCAATCCTGTAATTAAGTCCTTGCAAATGATTAAAATGTAAAACAACGGAGCAGTGAATGTGACTTTGATTGCTTGTTGTTGTTTTGTTTTTTTCTTTTTTTTTTTTTTTATTGTTTTTTTTATTTTTTTATTCTACATGATCTGTTGGCCTGACGACCGCGCCGGCAGAATCCTAATGAAGGTTGAACGAGCTCGAAGAAGGTCTCCCCCCCCACTCCCTCCTCCCCCCTCCTCTCCCCCCCTCGGACAATAATTGCTGCATCGTTTTGCCGCAGATTTTTACCTTCAAGAGTCCGAGACGATCAGACACGGGAGGGCGTAGGAGAAGTCCCACTTTCTGAAATGAATCATCAAATTGGGCCGAATAAATTAGCCGCATCACATTCTAATATTCCGATTTGCGGAGACGAATAAAACGTTATTTTTCTGCTTATTAAATATATGTTGTGACGTTGAAGGAGCACCCAGGCGATTACGTGGATTATTTGTTTTTGCTTCGTGAGGCTCTTCTGTGTTTTTTCGTGTTAAAGGTCGTTCAAGGTCGTTCAAGGCCTTCGAGGGATCTCCTTACGATATTTTAGCCTTCAGATGAAATGATTTAGTCGTAGAAGTATTTATTCCCTCGAGCCGACGTCAAGCGTCCATATTCATATAAACACACATGTCCGTGTCTTGGTTCATCCGCCCGCTCCTGACCTCCTCCCATTATAGACTTCACACTCCCGTCGTATCAACTCTGACCACCAGGGGTCGCGAGAAACGCAGATTTAAAGTCATTTTTACGCCTTTCAACACTGTTTTCGGGTCTCTTCGGTGTCACATACGTGGAAATGTATTGTGTTTAAAGTACATCTTATAAAATTAGACGGCAGAAATACTGATAACATCTACAAAAGACTTTTTATATTTTTCATCGAACAAGTATCTTGGACGCATTATCTGGCTGCAGATAATTCACACTTAATTCTTCATATATATAAAAATTAAAAAAACGTAAAAAGCCCCGAAGTGGTAAAAAAAAAAAAAACATGTTTCCAAGCCGTAGATTTCCTCAGCTCGGACGAAACCGTGAGCGGCCGACGAAGAGTTTTTTTTTTTTTTTTTTTTTTTGGATATCGACTGCTGGACCGACGCCACCACGTGAGGAAGTTCTACCACGATGTGCATCTGTGCAGGGCCGTGTGTGTGTGTGTGTGTGTGTGTGTGTGTGTGTGTGTGTGTGTGTGTGTGTGTGTGTGTGTGTGTGTGTGTGTGTGTGTGTGTGTGTGTGTGTGCGCGAGCTCGAAGCCTTCTGGACAGGGCCGAGGGTGAAGGGGAGTGCTAACACACTCTCCTTGTCAGCGGCAAGGGTAATTACTCCTGGCTGAAATTACTCAACATTTGTTTATAAGCTCCCCTGAGCACACTGTAAATAGATTGTCTGCTCGAGCCCCAATGCCATTGAAGGCCCCACAAACACACACACACACACACACACACACACACACACACACACACACACACACACACACACACACACACACACACACACACACACACACACAGCCTTTAAATCCACTTCAGAGCCACAAATGGAGACTCTCCTTATACTTTTGTTTAAATTTGTTTAAAAAAAAAATTTTTTTTTTGGGGGGGGGGGGTAGTTTTGTTTTTTTGTATTTACCGAATCGTCTCGCCGTAACTGAACGACGTCGCGGCTCACTTTACGCGTCTCTTTCCGACGTCGCCGCTCTTCATAAAACTTTGCGTGCGGTCGAGTTGAAACCGTGAATCCGGTATCGATCTGCGCTTTTCATCCATCCACCTCCGCCCGCCCCCCTCCCCACCACCCCCCACCCCACCCCGCCCCTACCTCTCCATCTCCCTCTTTCTGTAAACCGACAATGGCCCGACATCTTTTTTTTTTTTTTTAAATTTTGTATTTCAAACATGCATATGAAGAGAGAAGAGAGAGAAAGAAAAGCCCTCCAAGTCAAGGTCCACCCATGTAGTTATTGTATGAGATGGTTCCTGTCAAAAATGACAGTTTGAAACACTTGACCCACAAAAATGAATTCTTGGCCAGGGCCAAGTGACAGGCCCAAAGTAATTCATTCTTTTGAAATGTTGCGGGAGAGACGGCGAGAGGAGTGAGGAGACGGGGGGAGGAGGAGGAGGAGGAGGAGGAGGAGGAGGAGAGCGACAGACCACGACAGAGAGGAGAGGAAGATGAGAGAGACAAAGAAAGGAGAGAGAGAGAAAAAGTGACGAGAAATAAATTAGAAAAAGTGAATCAACGTAGGACATTTCAAAATAAATGTTTTTTGTTGTTGTTTTTTTTGTTTTAATCGGGACGTGATTGTAAAAAAGCTTTAACCAGGCGTCGCCATTATCTTAGCGGGGGGAGGGCGGGGGTGAGGGGGGGAGATGATAGTGTGTAATTGCGGCGTTTGATATCAGCCAATAAAACCAACGAGGGGTCGGTTACAAACGAGGAGGCGCTTTTTGTCTTGAAATCAAAGACCCATTGTTCGGAGATGACGGGTTGATCTAGGACGTGTGCCGAACGGAAAAGTTTGACGAGGGGAGACGAGAAACAGAAAAACAAGACGAGAGACGTGAAGAGAAAGAGAATTAGAGGAAGTGGAAAGAGAGAGAGAAAAAAAAACCAAAGGGAGATGCCACGAATAAAAGAAATTAAAACTTCTTATTTATTGAGCCTTAGTCTTTTATTAAAACATGTTTTCCGTCATACATATGATTTAAAAAAAACATTTTTGTTAACCTTGATCTTGATCGAAGAGATTCTAATTGTTTTTCAAACAACTCGCGTAATAATGGTAAATAATAACGACTTTATTTGATGTCGCGTATTTCATAAAGAAGCTACAAAGCGCTTTACGTCCATTTAAAACACAACAAGGCAACAGTTTATTGACTATAATGATACAAATGCAACAAAAACAACAAAAATAAAACAATAAATCAGACAGCGAATCAATACAAGGGGAATCATAAGAGACATCATCACAATGGGTTTGGTTCAAAATGTCATTTATATACATATAAAAAAAAAACAAGAATGCACGAAACTGTTCACAATAATATGAATGAGCGCTAAAAAAAAAAAAAAGTTTGTAAAATATCCATCAGGCAGCTTTTTAATGATAAAACTCAAAAACCAGCGAAACAAACGCATTTCCGCCGCACGAGACCTGCCTGCGGGGAGTGATCTTTACACTTGACCGTCTTCGTTTCCCGCTGCGAGCCGCATCGCCTCCGCTCGTGTTCGTGAATCCCATTGGCTAAACAAAACGTCAATCATTGCCGACGCGGCTTCCGAATGGCCGAATCTGTAAACAAACAGCCGGAAGGCAGGTACCTCCGTTCGACAAGGACTCCGGTTGGCTCTTGTAGACTTGGGAGGACAGGATATGGACGCGCCTATTGGCTACGTGAGGTGTCAATCAAAACACCGGCACGCGAACGATCGAGCGCTCATTTTTTTTTTTTTTTCACAACTGACTCCAGTTTTGACCGGAAAAAAGTGTAAAATTACAACACCTGTGTGTCAAATAGTACAACAGCGGACCTAAAAATGTGTTTGGGACTAAATACTGTCCTGGAGTGGATTTATTGGACCTTTCTGACTCAACCGGACCGTTTTTTTGGGGGGACTTTTATGGATAGCCGCGGTACTACGAGGCTTAATTGGTGAGTTACGTCATTACTACGTGTTTGTATTTTTTTCGGTGGTGGGCTGAAAAAAAAGCTGTTTACCGAACCTGCTGTGGCTTTTGTACCCAGAAATGGGGAGTACCGATCGAAACACAAGAACCGTAGCTTTCCAAAGATACGTCACATGAGTATACGCGTTTAACCGTAGCTCTGTGTACAGTAAGCCGAGGACAAATTCGGACGACCCGCGGGCGGGTCTCCGCAGACCTCTCAAACGCAAATCCGTCTGTTTGATTGACAGGCCTGTGGTGCAGTCAGGTTACAGGTATCGGTGGGCGGGGACGTAGCGTCCTCGGGGTTTCCAATCAGATCGAGCCAGATCCCCCAGTTCGTCCAAATATGGTCACTTCCTGCTCCAAACCGCTCCGAACTACCAAGAGTCTGTTTCAAGTGCATTTTTTGTTGTTGTTTTAATTTTTTTTTTATCAATATGTGTGCAATAGTTCCAGATTTTTATCCACATTTTTATTTTTTTTTATTTTTATTTTTTTTATTTTTTTATGATTTGAAAATGCGCATAGAAACATGTTCATAGAAAAACCACCCGATTGAGGCAAAGATGCAAAAAAACAAAACAAAAAAAAAACAATAAAAAAAACAGTTTTTAAAAGAAAATAAAGAAAATAATCAAATAGAAAGTCGTCGCGGAAACCGAGGCGTCTTCCAATAATCTACGAGGAGCTCAAAGGAGGAAAACGTGCTGTTTTTTTTTTTTTTTTTTTTTTGCGATAAGTGATCCGCTAATGATGATTTTTGATTGTATTCTTCTGTACACAAAAAAACCAAAACCCCCCAAAAAAAAAGAAAAAAAAAAACTCCCGACATATGCCGCCGTTATTGCGAGCCGCCATCCGGGCTAATTTGTCTTAATTACGCCGAGTGTGTTATTCGCCGCCTACCGCTGCCGTCCGCCGAGAGAGACGGACACGTTAGATCGAGTGGAGGGCGGGGAGCGCAACATCTGTCTGTTACACACACACACACACACACACACACACACACACACACACACACACACACACACACACACGCTCATAATTGCGGTAACACACACACACACACACACACACACACACACACACACACACACACACACACACACACACACACAGAGGCTCATATACTCAGACGGGCGGCAGAGAGTGAAATACAAACACGTCTCTAATAATAAAACCTTGGTCCAGCCACCTCACCGCCATCCCTTAGCCCTTACCTCCCGTGTCCCGCTAATGGCGGCCACCGCAGAGGTGACTGTGTGCAAATAGGGCCGAAGCGCCGACGGCCATCCATCACGAGGCCCCGGAGCAACATTACACCGCTCTAATGGCCCACTCTGGCCTTCCTTATGATATTAATCCACCGCCTCCCAGCACTGATTTCATTTGTAAAGTGGTAGGGGGAGACAAACTTTTTTTTTTTTCTCTCTCTCCCCCCCCCTCCCACACTCCTCTCT
Source organism: Brachyistius frenatus (assembly GCF_029030835.1). Classification (NCBI taxonomy): domain Eukaryota; kingdom Metazoa; phylum Chordata; class Actinopteri; family Embiotocidae; genus Brachyistius; species Brachyistius frenatus. The sequence goes on along the minus strand of NW_027210855.1, from coordinate 49,324 downwards.
CCCCTTTACCCCCCCCCCCCCCCCCACCGGGTGCGAACAGACGTAGACGCACACGAAAACACATAAACATGCAAGCTTCAACTTGCTGTATATATATATATATATCTTTATATATATATATATATATATATATATATATATATATATATATATATATATATATGTGATGCCCTGGTGCTCACCTTGGTTTCCTGCATGCGCGCGTACACGCTCAGAAACATAACTCTCAACTAGCCTCTGATTATATAACGTGACTGTCTCGGCGCCAGGGAAAAAAAAAAAAAAAAAAAAGCACCGGTACGTGAGAGCGTGAAGAAAAACAACAATTAAATGTCCCCCCCCCCCCTCCCCAGTTTGCCTTTAGAGAACCCGTCGGACGCATCCATCTCCGTTTTTTCTGTTTCTTTCTCCCACTTTGAACATCTACAGAGCTGTTCTTTCTTTTTTCTTTCTTTCTTTCTTTTCTTTTCCCTCTGCAGAATATTGCAGCAGCAAAAAAAAAGAAAATATAATAAATACATGGGAGCGTTTTGACACGAGCTATCCTCCCCCTGCTTGCCTGCTGTACATTTATCACCTGAGCAACAGAGGTGCAGCTGACGCACGCTGCAACCCGGCAGCCAGAAATATTGACTCATAGTTTTTTTTTTTGTCCTCTAAATGACAAAATGTTTTTTTTTGTTGTTGTTTTTTGTTGTTGTTAAGGCTTCAGATGTCTTTCGTGGAGCATCAGGCGAGTGTTTCCCACACAGGTTTCGCTTTGAAAGGGGGCTGCCAAAGTATATCCCGTGACCGATTTCAGCGTGATTTAAACGAGTTTTTTTTGGAGCCGACCTCTAGTGGCGCTCGGCGGTACTGCAGCTTCAGGCCTCATTTTTTTTTTTTTTTTTTCACACCCGTCGGTGTCATTTCGGGACTCCGTCTCCTGCGCCTCATATTTACTGCAGCACGCCGTCAGAGACGTAACGGGGACGCTCTTGTGTTTTTATTGCCGATTTAGAGGATCTGACGAGTGATTGTCGCGTTTGAGGCGTCGTCGTCGCGGCGACGATCCGCACGGCTCGAAAGCCCCAAAAAAAATGTCAGAAAAAGTACCAAGAAGTGAGTCTGTATTTCCAGGTTTTCTATTCTTTTTTCTTTTTCTATCGAGTGTGGTCCACAGAGACGCTTCATATCTCTTTGTCTGTGTTTTTTTCTTTTCTTTCTCGGGTGGGGAAGGGGGGGGGGGTCAGGAATAAATAAAAAAAAAGTCAAACGCCCGTTTCCGAGGTTACAGCGAGGTGTTTTATGAGCTAAAGTCTTAAGACGTAGCCGGATGGTAAAAAAACAAACAAAAACAAAGGTGTGTGTGTGTGTGTGTGTGTGGAGGGGGGTGTGGTGGGGGGGGGGTTATGTAGTCGACAGAGCTGGTTCTCTTAGTGCTTCACACATCAGTGCATATTGAAACCAGCTACTGAGAGCTTGCAGGCAGCACGAGTGTGTGTGTGTGTGTGTGTGTGTGTGTGTGTGTGTGTGTGTGTGTGTGTGTGTGTGTGTGTGTGTGTGTGTGTGTGTGTGTGTGTGTGGTATCGGGGTGGGGAGGGGAGGCAGGAGGGGGGGGGGTCTGCTGACCTGGGGAGCAGATGGTGGGCTGAGAGGAAGGTCTGCTGGCTGGACGTCAGAGCCCAAGACGCTCTTTGTTGCTTTTCCTTTTTTTTTTTAAGCAGACCACCACTGGCACAAACAAGGCAGACGCTCCTCACACACACACACACACACACACACACACACACACACACACACACACACACACACACACACACACACACACACACACACAGCGTATGAATGTCAAAAGCTAAAAGTGTCACCGTAAAAGGACACGGAGAAGCGAGCCTTCACGTTTTTTTGTTGTTTTTTTTTCCCCCTCAAATACCATCGTACATTTTGCAACGGGAACATTTTATGATTTGACCCCGACAGGCCAGATATTGTCTCTCCTTCCTCTTCCTATCTGTGAGCGTTTAAAATGATTCTTTAACCAAATCAAACATTAAACACGCATCGCCGGCGCCGCGCTCATACGAGCTCGCCGCTCCCTCCTCTTCCCCCACGCTGTTGCTAAATTATATAAAAATAATTCATAAGAAAAAAAAAAAAAAAAAAAAAAAAAAAGGCGAGTGCTGCTGCTGCTGCTTCGGTGTAAAAATTTCATCGGATGAACAGAAGCGGCCGCAGACAAGCGGAGGAGTGGAAATGAGAGAGAGAGAGAGAGAGGGAGAGAGAGAGGGAGAGAGAGAGAGAGAGAGAGAGAGAGCGAGCGGTGATGTCTGGCGCTGAACGTGTTGAGCCAGAGGTCAGCCCAACTCTGGCGAAAAAAACAACAACCCAGAAACAATAACACACACACACACACATACACACATATATATAGATACAGCCACGTATACACATTGTGTGCTTGTAAATTGTTCTTATTCACTTACGGAGAATACAAAAAATAACAAACCAAAACAAAACAAAAAAGAAACACTAGAATTTGAATAACCCCCCGGTCATGAAAACAAACTTCGTGAATACTGAAAGATTTTTTTTTTTTTTTGATGCCTTTATTAAAGAGCCGACCGCGCTTTGAGTTCATCTGACTCGTCTTGTGTGATGTCCATGAAACTTTCTAATATGTTGTGAATACTAATGGCTCCGGTGGACAAGCGCTCGCTCGCTCGTGCGATAAGCGATGGAAAGAGGCGTCTTTTCAATGGCTGCGTCGTCCTTGGCTGACTGGTGTGGTTTTTTTTTTTTTTTTTGTGTGTGCCATTTTTCATTATGGATATTCACTGTACTTTAAAAAAAAAAAAAAAGAAAGAAAATTACCGGCAAAAAAAAAAAAAAAAGAAGAAAAACCTGGCAGGTATCGGCAGCCTCAAAAAGCTCCGGCGTCTTTAAGCACTTCCTCTTGTGTTCCTCCGCAGCCCTTGAACTTAAAAATATCAAAAAAAAAACCCAACCAAAAAAAACAGGGCGGATTGAAGACCGTATAAGAGACTGAAGTGATATTGGTGCGCAAAAGAAAATGAATATAAAAGTGAAACACTTAAAATACAAGAACTCTTGTTAGCCGGAGGTAAAATAGCTGTCAGGGATGGCCTTCTGGCCCGATGACAGGCCGGGCCTCCTCACGGGAGAGAGACACAAAAGGCTCCGGCACAGGTGGAGAGACACAATATTTCTATAGATATACTTCTTATGAAAAGCATGAAAGGAGAAGAAGAGGGGGGTGTGTGTGTGTGTGTGGAGGGAGGAGGGAGGGGGTGCAACGAGGGAAAAGGAGTCGGCACTTTACTGTAACACGCGAGATAAATGGCGTACGATCCCGCCAACCGAAGACGGCGGTGACAAGTGGAGGGGAATAAAAGAAAAAAAGAAAAAAGTCAAAAGAGAAAGAAATAATGTTTGACAAATGTAAAGTATTTAAGTATGATAATAATAATAATAATAATAAAAAATAAAAAAATATTATATATATATATAAAAGTTTGACTGCCGCTATTGAAATGAGATAAAAAACCCTCGGTGGAGAGGCCGCGAGGGGCCAAACCAAATATTCCTCCACTTTAATTCTTGAATCTGAATATTAGGGCTTTGTGTGTGTGTGTGTGTGTGTGTGTGTGTGTGTGTGTGTGTGTGTGAAATGTAAATATGCCATTATGCCGTCGTTACAGCGTTCACATCCGCGGCCCCCGCAGGGTCACACCGAGACACTGTTCATTTTTCGCAGGCAAAAAGCTTCTTTTCTTCTTCCTCTTCTTCTTCTTCCTCTTCTCCCCCTCACCCCTCCCTCACCCCTCCACCCCCACCTTCCCCCCCCCCGCGCTCTTGAAATGTTAATAACTTTCTATTAGTTAATGTAGCGTGACTAAAATTCCGATTAGGCGTAATTCATTTTAATATCTGTGACTGGGCACGGGCCCTGATCATTTTTCCGCCGGCGTCCACCCCCCCCCCCCACCACCACCACCCCTCTCCCCACCCCTCCCCCACCCACACACACATTACACACACACGCGACTCTCAAATTGGACTCATTTACATCGGCTGGTTAAATCAAGGAGGGTGGTGGCGGGGAGGGGGGGGGGGCCCTCCTCTCGCAATTTAGCTGTCATCAAATCAATTTTTTGTAATTTTCTTTGCTCTTTGAGGTACGACTGTTTCCGAATTGAATAATACCAGCCATCACATTTAATTAGCCGTTATAGCATGTGTCAGAACATGGCGGCGACCGGCGGCGACCGGCGGCTGGAGAACGCGACGGCACGCCTCGGACCCATTAGGTGCGTTATTGCGTCGGACGAGCGTTATTTAGGTACAATCAGGAACCTTTTATTGCTTTTTTTTTTTTTTTTTAAAGTAAAGTCCGATAAACAACACAAATGTTGACCTCTGACCTTTTTTTTTTCTTCTTTTTTTTTCTTCAAGGTAATATCTCGTCGGCTCTTCTTTCAGGCCTCCACCCCCCCCCTCCACGCTCCCCCCCTCCACGCCCCCCCCCCCTTCCACCCGAAGCACTTTCGGCGTAGGAGGAGCTCCCATGTGGCTCGACGGCGACTGAACCGTTGGAACAAGAGGGACAGAGGGCTCGCACACCGCGGGGACTCGGGGACTCGGGGACGGCCCGGCCTTCTCCTGGAGGACCCGCCACCGTCGGAGGGGTGGGGGGGTAAGTAGTAGCCGGCGTCGCTCCAGATCAGTGGACGGCCGGGGCTCTCGGGAGGGCGGGGGGTAGATACGAGGGGCAGGTCGCAGTGGGGACGGCGGTGAGCGGGTTGGGTTTCCGTCCGACCGCCATCCCCCGGCGCCGGAGTGGAGTTTTTGAATACGCAACACCTACTTGAACATTCAGGTGTCGTGTCGAACGTCTTTTGTCTTCCTCGCCGCCAACACGGCGACATTTCCTCAGGACAAAACGATAGAAACGCCAACGATCGACCGCGGCCGTCCCGGGATGCGCTTTAAAAAAAAAAAATACAATCAAAGAATAGAACGTGAAAAAGTAGGAACAGGGCAGCAGCTAGCAATGCTGATGATGTCATCGGGGGTTGATGAGGTCATCGGGGGGGGGTTCATGATGTTGGTGGATCCAGGAGATGCAGCGAGGTCTAACGCTGGGGGTTTCATTTTCGATTGTTTCCTCCGTTTCTCCCGGCGCTCGTTGTAATGCGTTACTCCCGTCAGAAGGTGGCGGTGTTGCACCTGAAAGCTGACCTTCAAATCCGTTGTCGGCCAACGCCATCTTGTTTTTGTGGGGGGAGGGGTGGGGGGGGAGCCAGAAGGGTCCGTAATTTGCGGAGGAGTGAGGGTTGGATCGGACATTATGCCCCGCCCACGTGTAACCCGATTGTCAATCAGCCTCGGTGGTATTGCGCCCCTGACGCGCTTTCCCCATTGGCTATTCAGACCCGCACGCCGTGCCTCCATTCCGAAATGCTCGTGAACTGCATTGTGGGAAATGTAGCATTGAGCTTGTTGTTAGCGCTTTCACCCCCCTCTCCTTCCCCCCACCTCCACCCCCAACGGCCCTCATGAGGATCGGGAGTCTGGATATTATCAAATCTAAATTCAAACTTTTCACGACGGTGAAAAACGCTCGCAGCTCCTTTTTAAATGTGACTTTGAAGCCCGGCGCGCGAATGAATGCGGCGTTCTGGTGGAATAAAGAAAAACCTTGACTGATTCAACGCGGTTTGTTTGGGATCTCAGCGGTTCATTAAACCGACGCAGCGAAGGAGATGAAATCTTTCTGAACGGTCCAAAAAAAAAAAAAAAAAAACTGGCTTCATTTTTGACCGTCAAACTCTTTTTTTCTGCCACATTTTGAACGAGGAAGGTACGTCGACGTTTAAAGGACTCAATGCGAGGGAGGGAGGGGGAAGAGGGGGGGAGCTTTTATTTTGAAATCCGCTGCTCGGGTGAAATGACGCAACGTGCTTTAAAAAGCGCCGTATTCACCCTTCAGAAGGAATTAAGGCTGCCGACAACACGCCCGTCTCCGTTATTCGGAGCGTCTTGCGAGGCTGAGGTTTGAACCGTCGGCTCAACGCCGCACTCCGGGGATTTGCTATCTAAATCCCCCCCCCCAATATCAAAGATACATATCAAAGACAACAAATGTCAAAGGAGATAGCGGCGGCGCGGGCCCCGGCGGTAATCCACCGGTTGCCGTAGTCTTACGCGAGGGCGTCTGCGGGTTTCCTTTTTTTTTTTTTTGTGTGCGTGCGTGTCGAGAGGGATGATGTCACGATCCAAGCAGGTGAAATCACGAGCACGCGTTTCGGACGTGGCTACTTCCTGAAAGTGGTGTGGCGCTGCGAGGAGGGGCGAACTAAATGTCAACAAAACAACAAAATGCGACAAACGAAGACGACCCCCGTCCCCCTCTCCCACCCAAAAAAAAAGCAGCTGAAATCCTATATCGGGGCAGGACTGGGCCAACATTTGACTTTGAAAACTCCAGCCTCGGTCCTCCCGCGTTTACAGAGCGTTTGCTGAAACTCCTCTGCGCCGCTCGCAGGAAACTAATAATCCACCGGCTTGCCGTCGTCGTTGAGTCTCCTCTTCTTTTTATTTATTTATTTGTTGTTGGGAGGGGGGGCGGAGGGGGGGCGATGTCAGCAGGCGAAATCACCGGGAGCAAGTTTGGATGCGGCCACTACGGCAGACTCGTCAATCCCTTCGTCTTTATTATTTTTTATATATATATATATATATGTATATATATCTATTATTTTATTTATGTGATCCCCCCCTCCTCCTCTCCCCCACTCTCTCTCTCTCTCTCTCTGTCCCCCCCCCCCCCCTCCCCGTCAGAGCGTTGCGACGGAGAGCGCGGCTGATGTTTTAATCATGGCCGCGGGGCTCATTGTGATGTGCGGCCACCTCTGGGGTCTCTAATTGTCTCAGGCCAGGCTGGCTCGGCTGATCACCCTGCGTCTGGAATGGCTAATGACTCGCGGGCCCGAAAGCGGAGAGGCGGCTTCACACACACACACACACACACACACACACACACACACACACACACACACACACACACACACACACACACATAGAGCTCCCTTGTCTTGTTTAGAGCCTCACGTGTACACAGTCGCATGTAAGCACATAATGGATCATAGAATTAACCGCACGCGGAGCTTGATTACCGCCACTCTCAAATCAAGGCCGACACATCTCCGGCAGTGGTCCCCCTCCCTCCTCCCACCTCCTCCCACCTCCTCCCACCTCCCTCCACCTCCTCCCACCCTCCACAAAGCTCCCCCCACCCGCCGCCGCCGCCGGCACGCCAAAAAAAAACGTCAACTCGGATGACACTCGAGGCCGGTTCCACGATGTACACTTAATACGAAGCCCTTACAAAGAAAGACAACAAAAATAAAACGACAACGAAACAATAACACGAAGCTACTTTTGACTTTCCCTTCGTTGTCAAACCGGGCAGGCGGACGGTAAAAGCCTTTTCGGGCTGCGTGAGTAACGGAGGCGTCCGGTGTTGCTGCCGTCGGTCCTTCTGACCGAGACGGTGAACCGGTAATGACATCACGCCTCCTTCTCGTGGATCCACAACTTGAATCCCCCTCCTGAGCGCCGGGGCCGGGCCCCGCGGGGCGATGCGGTGATCGGGTAAACGGGGGGGGCCCCCTATAGCTTACGTCGCTGATCACACACCTGTGGATGAGGCTTTCAAGTAACACCCCCGTCCCCACGGAAACGGCGAATTGCGTCATCGGGTGTCCTTCGAGCCGATCTTCAGCGATCGGGGCGGGGGGGGCGGGGAGACCCAAACATTTCCAGACGTTTAATCCCTTTGACCTTATTCTTCTTTTCTTTTTCTTCTTCTCCTTACAACTCTTTTTTTTTTTTCCTTCCCTACCGACGACACTCCGGAAACGCCGACGAAAATTCATTAACGAGCGGCGGGCGACTCCCGAGTGTCGCGCACGCTTAACTTAACAAAAGCGTATCTGCTGCCTCCCACCTCCACCTCCGCCCCACCCCGCCCCCCACCACCCGCTCCATCCGCCGCCCTTATTAGCATACGATCTGAATGCCGAGAGCGCCCCGACAATGGCCGAGGTCGGTCGCCGCGTGGATGGGGGTCAATCCTGGGAGGGCGTCCCCCCCCCCGCCCCGCCCCGCCGCAGGAGAATCCATTCCGGCGGGGAAGTTAAGTGGCGCTGAATGCCGACGGCAGACCTTCCAAGACTGCCTTCTTGAAAACACAAAGCGTGGCCTCGCCGACGGTGTTCTGCTCCATTTTACCTTTTGAAGAGGCAATCCAAGAGTTTAACCCACCCCCACACCCTCTCCCTCCCCACCCCCACCTCCTCCTCCTCCCCGCCGCCGTCCTTCCCGCCAGAATATTATCTTTCTCCGTTCTCCGCCGAGGAGCAGAATAGCCGGCACTCATCACTCCAAAAAAAAAAAAAAAAAATACCATTTTGTTCCGGCGGCCTGGTCCGGCCCTCCCTCCTCCCCACCCGCGATAATCCCAATCCACTTTCAGAGCGCTGATAAGACAACCTATTAAATGTAATTATAAAACGAGGGGTCGGTACAAATTGTTAGTGCCGTAGCTATCTCCAGAATGTCTTAATGTCTGGAAATAGCCGCGGCGATTTCAATCATTTCAGCATTTTCCTTTGCAATTAGCTCCCGCGCAATAACGCCGGCGCTAATTTCTGCGCCGGCGTTCTTGACATTATAAACGTAATTGGCTCCCGCTCACGTCGGCCGCCGCGACACATCTATCAGGCCTTCGCGGGGCGACATTTACGCGCTCTGCGTGACGTAAACATGTTTTTTTTTTTTTTTTTTTAACCCCTCACCCACAACCCCTCCTCCCCCGCAAAAAAAAAAAAAAAAAAAACGTTCCCAACGGCTCGCTGTTGATTTGCGTCTTTCAATTTAACGCCCTCGACAATAATGAAAACAAATAAATAAAACATCCGCAATGCGTTCTAATTACACTCCTCGGGACTGTCTTCCCCCCCCCCTCACCCCTCCCTTCCGACGAAGGCTCATTAATTGGCCCGTCACAGTTCAGTTGGAGGCTATCGTGCCACCGTCCCTCTCCTCCCCCCCTCCCCCCCCACCACCCTCCTCGCGTCGCCGAACGCTCGTATATATAAGAGCTCCAATAACAGTTAAAATGCTATTAAAGCGGATGAGGCACGGCTCCCTCTAATTTGAGAGGACTGGTCTCTGGGGGGAGGGGGGGAGCTATTCCCCGCGGACGCCGGCATATGTTACACACACACACACACACACACACACACACACACACACACACTGTATACACACCAGCGCTTGGCTACGGTTACCTACGTACACTTAATTGCCACCGGAGCGTAAAAAAAAAAGAAGAACCAAACCCCCTCCCTCCCCCCGCCCCCTCGCTAGCTGCTGATGTTATGGTCGTAACAATCTCTCTCTTAAGCGGAAATACCGAACCCTCCCCCTCTCCTCCCCCCCTCCCGCACGCATACTTGTAAACAGTCGACGGCGGATTCCGTAAATTATATTGATGAAGGGAAAACGCGCTCGACAAGAGTTTTGAAAGCGCCATTCACTCGCTTTTTGTCGTGCGTTTTTTTAAAAATTTATTTATTTTTTTTCCTCGCCAGCCGCGGGCAGTTCAGGGACGCCGCAAATTGCCGTCGTCTCATGAGTAAATAAGTGATTATTATTATTTTTTTTTCCCCCATGTATTTTATTGTTTTATTTATTATTTTTTTTCCCTCCCAGCCGCCGCGCCAGAATACATCTTTCACCGATTTTTTTTTTTTTTTTTTTTTTTTCTTCCGGATTTATTTATTATTTTCATATCTTCCCAGAAGCTTTATCACTTTCTAAAGACATGAATAGTCAAATAATGCCGGGGGAATTTGAATACTAGGCAAGGTAAAGCCTTTGATACGAAGCAGAGCTCCCTCTGAAAGGCGGCCGGGCTCTTGATGGATTATTTGGTGATTTCAGGCCACTTTGTTGATGGCAGCTAGCCTTGCGAGGGGATAACAAAGCGCCGCTTTTTGCCATATGAAAATTGTTCTGTTTAAGGGCAATCTGCGACCAAGTTTTCAAATGAAATGAATAAGAGAATGGAAGGTTATTTCTCTTGGATAGTTGCCAGCTTTTTTTTTTTTTCAAGTAGCACTCCTTGCTTACCAAAGCTCAATTAAAAAAAAAAAAAAAAAAAAAAGACGGCCTTTTATTCGCGATTTGAATGGAGCGCGAATTGAGTGGACGTCGACCAATCGATTTTAACCAGAGCGCATGAATAACTCGCCCGGCGCGTGAATGACGGGGGGAGGGCGAGGGGAGGGGGGGGGGGTGACAATCGTGGAGAAAAAAAAAAAAACCCGAGTCGCCTTTCTGTCGAAGGTAAAAAAAAAAAAAAAAAAAAAAACGACAACACAGAACAAACTAATTATTCTTAATGTGTATATGCTCGGTCTCATCTCGTCGTCGTCTTTTAATAAAACCGATTTAATGGACTGGTATTTAGAAACCGGTGAGTCCATACATACGTAATACCATTAGTGACCGAATTAACCTCGAGTGGATCTTCATTACGTTTAGTTCCACGCGGTCGCTCATGCAATTCGCACACCCGGGATATTACTAACGGACAGGGGGAGATGTTTTATCTATTTATTTCATCCCCCCCCTCTCCCCCCCCACCGACGCTTTCCACAAAGTTTCCTTACCGCTCCAAACCGACGTTACCGCGACGGCAAATGTCCTTCAACGGATAATATTCTGTCGGTTTCCAGCGCGTGAATCAAAATATGCAAATTAGCGCGTACGTCTCGCACCCAAATGATTAATTATTATTATATTGTGAATATGATATTATAAATTAATAGTATTCGTACGCCCAGGATTTATGCGCCACAAATATTTGGAAGTTACGTGGAGCCTCTCACTGCGGGACCAACCGTCTCCCGATACGTCCCGGTGTGATGATGATGGTGACGAAGGTGATTCCGGCGCACGGAAAGGTCGCCGTGAAACGTCGCCACTTGGCGACGTCCCGAGCGGGAGCGGTTTCCAGACGCCTTTTTGAAATCAGAAAAATCAAATATAACGATGTCGTTCTCCAAAGTACCCAAAAAACAAACAAAAAAACAACAACAAAATAAAGGGGGTAAAGTTACGTTCCGCTGAAGATGATCTGCGTAGACGGGCCCGTGCGGTATCGGTGCTTTGGTACGGACGCGCATCAGTTCGTTTGGCCGACGCCGTTCCCCCCTCCCCACCCTCCGCACCCTCTTTTGATTGACATCCGCTCCGTGACCTCTCGACTGCCACTCGGCCGCTCGTCTGTCAGCGTGATTCAGTGCTTTACAATATTAGTCAAAAGCGCGCTCGAATTCTAATGAGGATCCCGTTGACAAGTTATTGCTCCACCCGCTGATGAACATCGATTGATAAAAGAAAAAGAAAAAGGGGGGTCCGGTTTTGGAGCCCCCCCCCACCCCCCCACTCCACCCCCTCGCCTCAGTCTAACCTGAACTCCAAACAGCAGCTCGATCTGATTGGAAAACCGCGACGACGCTACGTCCCCCCCCGCCCCCCACCCCGCCCGCCGAGATGGCCCCGTAAACCCGACCTGCGCCACGGGCCTGTCAATCAAACAGACACGGCTTCAATCAAACAGCTTCAGCTTTGAAGCTCATTTTGTTACCGACGGATTCTTTTCGACTAATTCAAAACTAAGACGAGTTCGTGGGGGAAACGGCTACGCCTCTAGTGGTGCTCGGCGGTATCGCAGCTTGAGGCGCCTGAATCGGCCTCATTGCTCTTTTCCCCGCGCATCTTGTCGGTCCGCACGTATTTGCTCGCAGCTCGCGTATCCGCCCGCCGGCGACCGTGTGCGTTCTCGTCCTCCGAGTCCAAGGCCCGCCGCGCAATAACGAAGACAGCACTTTCAATAACCTTGACGGACAGATTAAAAAGAGGATTCAATAGCTACTCCTTCCCCCTACGAGCACTCCATCACCGAGGCCGCCATCCTTCAAACGCCGCTCCGCTCTCTCCTTCATCGCCGGCCCTCCTGTCAATCACCCCGGCGGCTCGGCAAAATGGCCTCCGCCTGCCCCCCCCACCGCCCCCCTTGGCCGTGTTCTTCGCTTATCCGTTTTTTGGGGGGGGGGGGGTTTAAAGCTTTGGCTTGACACGGTGGCAGCGGGAGGTGTTGCTCGCCCGGGATATCGCCACCCTCCTCACCGCCGTCACGTCCTCCTCACGTCCGTCCCTCGCGCCGGGTGGCCTCGTCAAATCGTCACGACGACGACTACCCGCAATTTCCACGGCTTCTTAAAACAACCGCATCCTCCGCACCCAACTCCCCCCCTCTCCCTCCCCCATCCGCCATCCCTTTCAGCCCCAAAGCAAGCCCCCCCCCCCCCCTCCCGGCCTCACCCCCTCCCCTCCCGGCCTCACCCCCCCCCCCCCCCCCCCTCCGAGTTTTTCCGCCGCGGCTTTACTCGCAGCCTTTGAAAAGTTCACAGTCTGGCTCGGAGGCAAAAGAGAGGAAAATCAAACTGCTCAAGGCGGACTCGGATCACAGGTGAAACCCTCCTCTGGATAAAAAAATAAAAAAATAAATAAAAAAATACAAATCTGATGTGAATTCAGGAGACATGTTGCCCGAAGACAGGGCGGGGGGGGGGGGCAGAGTCTCCCTCTCTCAATGCCAGACATCATCTCGGACTGATTTTTGTTGTTGTTGTTACCGTTTCTACGAGTTTCGCGTCACAGGTGTCCAGATTTTGGGTTTTTTTGTTTGGTTTTTTTGGAGGGGGGGGTTACATAAGGTGCAGGACTTTAAAGGACAAAAAAAAAAAAAAAAAAGCGTCAGTCGGGCGGTAAGTAATTGTCCGAACGGGAAAATGATGAGGAGGGGGGAATCGTTGTCCGGAGGTCATTTCCGGTACATAAGCCCGTATCAACAATAGTGATATATCGGCTAATTAATGGTTCCACCTGCCTCCTAATTGCTGCCACCAACCCCCCACCCCTCCTCGCCCTTCCCCTTCCCCTCTCCCTCCCCCACCCCCCCCAACCCCGCCGACCCCGCCGTTACCTCGGAGGAGCCGGTCTCCGCCCCCAAGGGCATTGTGGGTACAGGTACACTCGCGCACACACACACACACACACACACACACACACACACACACACACACACACACACACACACACACACACACACACACACACACACACAGCGAGCTACCCCTGTGATCCCTGAATGTCAGGCTAAGGGCATCCGGAGGCCGGCGGTCCTCTCAGCCTTCGCATACCGGGAGTTGATAAAGAGCAGGAAAAACACACAGTGGGCAGTTTAGCCACTATAATCTCAGGGATTACAGGTCAAAACGATTCCAGACACAAGGAGAAGAAGAAGAAAAATAAATAAATAAAAATCAAGTGTAGACAGCCTTTTTGCCACGGGGGATGAACGTTCCCGTCAGCCCCGTCGTCACCAGCCCGAAAAAGGTGAAATTCATGATGAAATCGGACCCGAAAGGAGATTACGAGCATTTCTTTTTTTTTTTTTTGCATCCTATATTAGCTCGTTGTTGTTTTTTTTTGCATTTTTGGGGAAATTAGAAATTTAGTAAATTTAGTATTTTGAAATTTAGTAGTGATGTAACTGAAGGAGCTTCAATCAAACCTCAAAGGATGAAAAAAAAGAAGGCGTTTCCCTTTTGTTTTACTAATTCACTCCTCGCCCAAACATGTAATACACCCGTCTGACCACCAGAGGGCACCGTGTCACGTTCGGCCCCGCCTGCGCGGGTTTCAGCACCAGGACTCCTCGGGAAGGAGTTTGGGTTGAAATAAATCCTTTTCGTAAGCAGCGTTACGTCACAGTTACAGTTAAACACTTTACGTTAAGGACGCAATTTACCGCGCAAACCACGTCCTCATTAACTTTGGCTTTTATGACGCTTCGTAATTTGTCACGCGACCTCTTTCTTTTGACTCGGGTCGTGCGACACGGCGCCCTCTACCGGACCGACGGGTGTATTGCACTTTTTTTTTTCTTTTTTTTTATCGGCCCGTTTGTTCTACTGATATTTCCGTTTTTTTTTCCGACGTAAAGCCTTTCAAATCTCAGGCAAACATTCAAAACATTTTTTTCGCGATATTTGCTCCCTTTTCTAATTTCCAACGCTTCCACCGAGTTTCTTTTACATTCAAACTGAAAAAGCGCCTGAAAAGAACGCGATTAAAAACGCACCCATTTACTATCACCATCCGTCTTTACTTCTATATTCACAGACCATATTTTAAGCATTTCAATGATGAAACGGCCACGAACCTCTGCTTACCTCAGAGTAAAAAAAAAAAAAAAACAACCAAAAAACCAGAAGCGTCCTAAACAACCAATCAGCCTCTCCGAAGTTGACCCATTAACTTTCTATATCTCCCGTTGTTTTATCTGTACAAACGCATGAGCGTTTATAATGACAAGATGCCGCGCTACAGTCTTCAGCGGTCGCCCGGCGTACTCGCGGTGACAGCGCGACTCGAGGAAATCGACGCTCCGAGCTATGAGAAACACTGTAAGTTTGTTATGTAACCGACAACATGTCATATTTACGCCGGGTAAACAACCCCCCCCGCCCACCCAAAAAAAAGAACCAAAAAAAAGAAGCGAGATTTGGATTAATGAGCTTTAAAGGTGGGTTTCCGTCAGCTTTCGTTCTGCGCGCTGAGCCGAGCTTAGCGCCGTCGCGGCTTCGTGGCATTTATTCCTTCCAAAAAGCGGAACTGCTCCTTTTTTTAGCACGATTACGTAATCAACTGCATTTCTTGCGTAGGTTAAAGAAATAACCTCGATCGGTCCGGCGCCGTCCGCACGTTTACTCCTGCGTTTATCAAATATAATAAAAAAATGTTTTGTTTTTTGTTTTTTTGAAAGTCAGGGACACGAAGGAAGCTCGACGTCCCGCCGGCTGATTCTATTCTGCTGTCTTATTGGAGCACTCGGGGACTCGGACGCATCAAAGCGTCCCCTTCGAAACTTAAATCTGTCGCTTAATTAAAGTTGTCCGACGTGAAAACGGAGACGCCGCCCACCCGAGCCGCGGACACACTCGCGCGAACCGGCTGATGAAGACGTGTTAAGATACAGATTCGGGGGCGGGAGAGGGGGGGAGGGAGAGGGGGGGGGGGTCCATTTGCATGCAATTACGCCGCCGTCGCTTGGGCGCCGGAACTGTCAGCGTCCCCGCGTCCACGTTATCCCGCGTCGGCACTTCTCCGGAGGATTACCAACACCTGCCCCCCCCCCCCCACCACCCCCATCACCACCACCACCACCTCCTCCTCCCCAACCAAAGTCATTGCTCTGCCTCTGCAGTTTTTTTGGTTTGTTTTGTGTGTGTGTGTGTGTGTGTGTGTGTGTGTGTGTGTGTGTGTGTGTGTGTGTGTGTGTAGCGGCAAATGGCCGCGGTCCATTGAAACGTGTGAAACTGTAATCATAGCTGTCCGCCGACGGGTGTAATTAATGTGCTCTACCGGGGAGGTTTTGATGGCCGGCGCGGGGAGCCGAGCCGGGGCGAAGGACGTCGGCTAAATGATGCGCTATTATATGGAGTGTTTGGTCATTTGTAATGGGCCGCGCGGCGCCGGAAAGCACGATGAGCGAAGAGGAATGCCCCCCCCCCCGACCCACTCCCACCCACCCCCACCCCGGGCGCCGTCATCATCATTATCATCGTCATCGTCGGCGTTCATTAATTGCACATTGTTGACGGGTTTCGGACGCGGCGGAAAGAGTCAGTCGGTATTTTCTTTTACCCGCCCGTGTTTTGAACTTTCTTCTTTTTTTTTTTTTTTTTTTTACAATTTGAAGTCCGAAGAGTTTCATCTGTCGTCGACGTGTCCCCCCCCCCCCCCCCCCCACCCCACCCCCGGCCGTCCGATCGATCGATTTGACGCTCGCCCCCTTAGAACCGGGAGATAAGAGCCGGGAGGGCGAAGGAGAAGCGGAGGAAGACTGATTAGGGCGGCGAGCGCTCGGCAGCGCTCCCCATCAGTCGGCGCGTCGGACAAATTAGGTCCCCCGCCAGTCGGGCCGTCCCGAGACAAAATAAATACGTCGTCCGCCAGTGATGGATTTGTCGCCCGCAGGGGGCTAAACGTGACGAACGGGCATTAGTGTCAGGGAGAGCTCAGGCAGGAGGGGAACGGAGGCGAAAGGAGTGATGGCGTGTTCCTGCGTCGAGGTGCGCTTTGTTGTATTTCCCGCCCCGATTTGCGGGAATAGGTTCACACAGGAGTCGAGACACGACGACCGCCGCCGTCTTCTCGGGCCCCCGACACCCGAACGGTTAGCGGCGAAACAGGGTTCTGGGAATTTCAGGGAATCCTCCCCCCCCCCCTCCCCAAAAAAAAAAAAACCAACTCGATTTGAGTTTCTTTCCGTTAGTATCCGTTGTCAAATCGGTGTAATTAAACACGACAGGAAAATGTGACTTTTAAGGGCTTCGGTTACGAAACGAGGACTTTTCCTAGAGTGGTTGGTGAAAAAAACAGACGGCAGAAAAGCTAAATGTAAAGTTTGGAAAAACCACGATGGGCCGTAGCCACGGCAACAGCAAGAAGCACGCTGGCTTTTTACCGTTTAAAAAAAAAAAAAAAAAAAGCGTGTTCGTTATTGTGCGGTAAAGTCGTGTTTTAAGTATCAAAAGCGAAGCGTCTTGTCTAAAACACATTTTAAATGAAACCGTGTGAGGAAGTTTGGTAAAATACCTCGAAACAACTCTCAAGACATCTGAAACGTGACAACAAAACAGAAGGTTGTGAAAATGTTACCGCAGCGAGTCTTAAATTGAAGTTTATCCTCAACATCCCAATTGTTTGACTTCACACCTGGACCAGGAACTGGATTCAGCATAAAAAAAATTAAAAAAATAATGCAAAAAATAAATAAAAATGATGTTCGCGAGGATGAATAATGTAACGTCGCTGGCATAAATAAACAGTAATCAACTCTCAACTGCGTGAAGTGCTCAGGCGAGAAATCGATTCCATACTGCGTATCTTCATCATGTGTTTATTTTCTGCTGCTTCAGCCAGGATTCAAATTTGCAGTCTGACAATTTATATTCATTTTACACTCTGTTGTTAGAGTCATTAAAAAGGAAAAAAAAAAAAGTTACATTCTGCCAATTTTCTTTTGCAGTCTTTGAATTTTTTGGGGGGGGGTTTCATTCTCTCGGGGGACGCCGCAGGGCGCCCTGCGAGGCTCTGAGGTTTTCGTAGGGCTTCGTTAGGCGGCGGTCACGACATCCGACTGACACTTCCCCGAGGCCGGAAAACCGACGGACATAAGAGGAGATGCCGGTGACAACGCTGACGAATCGCTTTTTGAGCGTTGAATCGAGAGCTCCGAATCTGTCGAGACCGCGATCGCCGAGAAGCTTTGAGAAGCTTTTGTGAATGGGAAAGCTCCCCCCTCCCCCCCCAAAAAAATTAATTCAAAAAATCTTCAATCCTGAGGACAAACCCGCTCCAGAGTCAGAATTAAGGGGAACTGTGTCTCTAACTTTGAGGTAAAAAAAAACAACTAAAACAACAAAAAAGTGCAACTCTTTGTATTAATAGCCGAGTCTGACGCTGGATGTCTTCCAGGAGACACTTTCTCCGAATGTGTGCCATCATCCCTGCGGCGTTGCGTAATTGTGATTGGTCCCCGGGGCAAATATTTTTTGGGCCCTTACCCTCACCCAAATGCCCCCCCACACATTTAACAAATGACAGGGAGTAAGGTCATCGGACAGCCAAATTAGCATTTCCCAGCATGCCTTCTTCCTTTGAAACATTTTGAATAAAGCAACCGAATTACAAAAAGAAAAAAAAAAAAAAAGTGACGGGTCCAGATGAAAAATAGGCTGTGATTCAAAACCACAAGTGCATGAGGTGGTGCGTAAAAGGTGTATATCAAAACGGAGCTGCATCACAGCTGAAAAGTTGAGAAAGTTAGAAATAATTTATCGGATACGTCTTGACTCGAGACGCTACGTAAGCCCCTAACAGCCTCTCGGCCCTGGAGCGACGCGTTGACGGTGTCGCTAGGCGTCTTCGGACCGCAGTAACTGTTTCGTACTTCTAAGAACAGAGGGAGGGAGTGCGCTTATTTATCTCCTAAACCCAACCACGTGTTTTAGCTGTAAGTTTCACGTTCCTGTACGTCACATGGCTGTGCACGTGCGGTAGATTTTGTTTTTTCAGCCACCACAGGAAAACGTGTAAGTTTCACGCCTACACAGTGAACGGCGTGTCTCTTTCACGTTTTGTTTTCATAGACCAGCGTGTCTATTTCACGTTTTGTTGTCACAGACCGTCGTGTCTTATTTCACGTTTTATTGTCACGGATCGGCGTGTCTATTTCACATTTTGTTATCACAGACCGGCGTTTCTATTTCACGTTTTGTTGTCACGGACCAACGTATTTATTTCACGTTTTGTTGTCACGGACCGGCGTGTCTATTTCACGTTTTGTTATCACAGACCGGCGTTTCTATTTCACGTTTTGTTGTCACGGACCGTCGTGTCTTATTTCACGTTTTATTGTCACGGATCGGCGTGTCTATTTCACGTTTTGTTATCACAGACCGGCGTTTCTATTTCATGTTTTATTATCACGGACTGGCGGGTCTTATTTCACGTTTTGTTGTCACGGACCAGCGTATTTATTTCACGTTTTGTTGTCATGGATCTTATTTCATGTTTTATTGCGTGTCTATTTCACGTTTTGTTTTCTACAGATTATCACGGACGTCTTATTTCACGTTTTGTTGTCACGGACCAGCGTATTTATTTCACGTTTTGTTGTCACAGACCGGCGTTTCTATTTCACGTTTTGTTGTCACGGACCAGCGTATTTATTTCACGTTTTGTTATCACAGACCGGCGTTTCTATTTCACGTTTTGTTGTCACGGACCGTCGTGTCTTATTTCACGTTTTATTGTCACGGATCGGCGTGTCTATTTCACGTTTTGTTATCACAGACCGGCGTTTCTATTTCATGTTTTATTATCACGGACTGGCGGGTCTTATTTCACGTTTTGTTGTCACGGACCAGCGTATTTATTTCACGTTTTGTTGTCATGGATCGGCGTGTCTATTTCACGTTTTGTTTTCACAGACCGGCGTTTCTATTTCACGTTTTGTTGTCACGGACCAGCGTATTTATTTCACGTTTTGTTATCACAGACCGGCGTTTCTATTTCACGTTTTGTTGTCACGGACCGTCGTGTCTTATTTCACGTTTTATTGTCACGGATCGGCGTGTCTATTTCACGTTTTGTTATCACAGACCGGAGTTTCTATTTCACGTTTTATTATCACGGACTGGCGTGTCTTATTTCACGTTTTATTGTCACGGACCAGCGTATTTATTTCACGTTTTGTTGTCATGGATCGGCGTGTCTATTTCACGTTTTGTTTTCACAGACCGGCGTTTCTATTTCACGTTTTATTATCACGGACTGGCGTGTCTATTTCACGTTTTGCCACAGTACCGGGTTTATTCAGTAGCCTTTTCACCTGTTATTTATAGGCCCTTTTTCGATTTTGTTTGCCAATGAAACGCATTTTTATAAATCCGCCATTGCGTCATCGCCGTTCTTGCGCTACTCTGACCGAATTCCCGGCAAAACTACGTGCGATTTCCAACACGGTCAGACGACGGGTTTTGCGCGAACCGGTTCTCTCCCGGCGCAACCCGCGTCCTCAAAGTTTAACGGTTACAAGAGAAGAAATCTAAAAGAGGCGCAAGACGGAAAACGCCGAGAGCCCTCGCGAACGACTCCCGGTTCGTACCGACAACAGATGGCGGGCGAACTTGCCCGAGCGTCTCGGGGGGGAAAACAAAAGGCGAAGAGGAGGCGACGAGACATTTTCCTCCGACACTCCGGCGGTAACAAGTGACACGCGTGGCAAAAGGCAATTAGGATACCTGATCTCAATTGGGCCACTACAGACGGTCGGCGGAGAAGGAGGGTATTTAGACTTCAGTGGGATTAGGGAGATCTTTGTCATGTAGATCTCCGGCGTGCCCCTGGCGTCCGAGATAGAAAAAAAAAAAAGAAGAATCCTTAGTAGAGGAAGGAGAAGAAGGGAAAGAAAAAAAGACCCCAAAAAAAAAAAAAAAGCAGAGGGAAGGGAGTGGAGGACAGAGAGCTCTCAGCTAATGACAGGGCTACTCTGCATCACTGCACTGACTAATGAGCACTCCAACAAGGGTGAGCTTAAAGACCAGTGTGTGTGTGCGTGTGTGTGTGCGTGTGTGTGTGTGTGTGTGTGTGTGTGTGTGTGTGTGTGTGTGTGTGTGTGTGTGTGTGTGTGTGTGTGTGTGTGTGTGTGTGTGTGTGTGTGTGTGTGTGGAAACAGCCATACGTACGGTGTTGGTCGAAGAGGAAACTTACAAGGGGAAATGAAGGAAGGGGAGAAAGAAAACAAGACAAGGGAGGAGGAGGAGGAGGAGGAAGAGGAAGAGGAGGAGGAGGAGGAGGAAGGATATCTAGCTCCAAGCTCCTCGGTGCGTGACGACGGAGGAAGCTCTTAATAATTCACATGATATTGATTTAGTTACCTTACTTCCGACTTCACTCCCACGCCCCCGGGAGAGGAGGCCCACCTGTAGGCGCCCATCCCATCCCATCCCCCCCGCCCCCCGCCCCCTCCACCCCCGCCACCGCATAATGTAGACAAAAGAGAGGCTCGCAATCAGCTTGATGACCTCGGACGAAGCGCGAAGGATTCTATCAAAGTGCACCTGTTTTTATTTTGGGGTGGGGAGGGGGGGGTGGGGGTTGTTTTGGCACGCCATCAGAAACGAGCGCGTCGTTCCCACGCCGTCGTCAAAGGTGGCGACGGACGGCACGTTCCTCGCCGGTAATCGATTTGACGTTCAACGACACGATGGGATTTAAAGGTGGGTGGAGAGGGGGGGGGGGGGGGGGGGGGGGAAAAAAAATACCCGCTTTGATGGCGGGTTTTTTCTCCGAGGGGAGGGGGGGGGTCGAAAAAACGGAAACGAAGCGGCGCGTTTACGGCGTTAACGTCTCGGACTCTAAACATTCACCGTCGTCGTCATCCTGTTTTATAATTAAGATGCGAGTCCGGGTTGAATTTGTTGTCCCCCCCACCCCTCCTCCCACTCTCACATCCGGCTCCAGTTTAAGGGGGGGGGGAAAATAAAAAGGTTTCTTTTTTTTTTTTGTGCCTCAAGTATTAAGCAGCTCCTTATTTCATCCACTCCTTAATCACACAGGAAGAGAAGATCAGGCCAGAGTTTTTTTTTTTTTTTTTTTCCTGTCTCGTTTCTTCCTGAAACGAAGCAGCTTTATTCGCGGACGTTTCGTTCTCCTGAGCTTTATCGCCACCTTGTGGTCGCGCCGGTGCGAGACCTTCAGCCGTGGCAGGGAAAAAAAAGAAAAAAGAAAAAGAAAGGCCTTTTTCCACACTTAAAAAAAAACAAAAAAAAACAACCCAGAAAGTAAAATCACATCCGAGGCTGGAACTGACGAGTGAAAACTGCTGCTTGAAATGCTTCAAGATATTAGAAATCTATTTAGCAGGGCACAACGGGGAGTCAGAGGAAGCTGCAGTAATCTCGAGTCGGAGCGGAGTTAATGCCGCGCTGCTTGGTGGAGAGTTAAAGGATTATTATGGGAGGTTTTATAAGGAAATAAATACAAGTAAAGCCCCCCCCCCTTGTTTTCTACGAGTGTGCCGAAGACGTATAAAACACGGTTTAAGTGGGTATTAAAGGAGGTTACAAGCAGAATATTTGACTATTTTTTTTTTTTTTTTTAATTCCGTTATTTTATTTCTGTTTATTCGGGCTAATTGAAATAATTGAATTTAGTTCCAAAGAAATGGATTCTCGGACGCTGCAGGAGCTCGTCGCGTACTAACCGAGCGGCGTGTAATAAAATGAGTGTGATAGAAATATTAGTTCAGCTCGCAGTCTTTTATATATCAAATATACGCTCGGACCTTGACGCATAATTACTTTTTTTATTTTTATTTTTTTTAATAAAGAAGTCAGAACTTTGTCGCGTCGAGGAAAAGTTAATGTCATTCGCTCCTAATTGCGTCGCGGGCGAGATTGTGACGTGACGGGGTTTTTATTACATTATTTCCTGCACGTCGTCACGTTCTTAAATAATATGAAAGGAAAAAAGAAAGAAGAAGTCCATTCTAGTTTTCTACACACCTGAAGAGGCATCAGCCGAAAGTCCAAACCTACAAGAGTAAGCTTCACGTTTCGAATGTTCGGCACTCTGCTTGAAAAGTGACTTTAATGGCGCCCGATTACTGAAAATGGCTGACTCACTCTCTACCTCTCCAGTCAACCACTCGACTAATTGTCGCAGCTTTAATGTTAAGTATGACCCCTTTTCTTAACGTATAAATGGTGTAACATGGGCTGGCAGATCCATTTTCTAATGAACTAACGTGACTAAAATGAAATCTGTTAAAAGTAGCTGCGATTTAAAAAAAAAAACACAAAAAAAACAACCATGATTCGGCGTCGGAGCTTTATGAGATGGAGCCAATTAAATACAGCATGCACGAATTATGGCCCCGCAACGCCTCTATTAATCGTACTTATTCTCTCAAACTGCTTATTTAACTCACTGCAACTTGTTTTATTTAGTTTAATATGTCTAATTTGAATGTTTTTATATTCACATTCATAGGTTAAAAAACAACAACAACAACAACAAAAAAACGTGATAAATAAAGCAGATCAATTTCACGAGTTCAAAATAGGAATTAATAGATTCAGATTGATTGTAATCTGAAGAGTGTGTGTGTGTGTGTGTGTGTGTGTGTGTGTGTGTGTGTGTGTGTGTGTGTGTGTGTGTGTGTGTGTGTGTGTGTGTGTGTGTGTGTGTGTTCCCCTCGTGGCTCCTCGACCGCTGGATGAGGAGGACGCCGTCGGCAGGCACGTGGAAACTGGAAACCAGATTCACCTCTTTTTGGTCTCACCGTCAAAAAAAAAACGTTCCAAACGTGTGTGACTGCGTTCGCGACACCGCGCCCCTTAAAATCTCAAAAGTCGTATCCACGGCGACGCACGCCGCGTTGGAAAGCCGCGACGCCGACGGTAAATGTCTGAACTCCTCGTTTGCTCCTCTGTGTTAAAGGTCCATTATAAAACTCACAGGAAGTAACGCAGGAGTCGGTTATATTTTATTTTATTGCTGTTGTTTGATGTCTAAAAAAAAAAAACAATTTGCATGTAATTGAGACTAAAAATTGTGAATGCAAATGATAAATTATTAAAAAAAATTCTGTTGCATTGAAATGATATTGAAAGAAAAATCTACATTCAATTTAATGATGTCATTGGATTCATTTGATTATAGTTTCATGCACAAACAAGATTATAAAACAGCATTATTAAGGGGGAAAAAAAACCTACAAAATTAAATTAATGTCGACAAATAAACCATCTTAACATATTTCCCAGCTTTTCAGTATTAAAACTAAAAGGCCATTTTGTTCTCTCATCTTCCTTTTACTAAAATATCTCCAGAAATTAAAACCTAAAATCGATTTAACGCACTTTAACTCAGACTTAAATATTTTTTTATATATATATTTTTTTGTTGTTGTTGTTGCTTTGATGGATACATTTTTTTAAATTATTTATTTATTTATTTTTTATTGAATTTGTTGCAGCTGTCCAGTTTAGGCAGAAACAAATACGATAAAAAGTGGAGCGACGGTCTCGTTTCAAGCTTTTGTGTTGCAGTTGGGGGGATGGGGGGGGGGGGTTATCATTTATGCAAAAGCACTGCCACCTGCTGGTCACCGAGGCAACCGGCACCCTCACTGCTTAAAACCAGTGCAGCTCATGTCAACTCAAACCGCAGCTGTTATCCTTTTATTCAGAATGACTTTTATGTTTTTGTTTTTTTTAATCCATATAAATCACGAGCATGTGTGTTCTAAAGGCGCCTTTTGTGACATCACTTCCTGATTGCCTCATGTTGGCCCCCTGACCCCTTAAAGGACCCCTCCGACTTGAGTTCTGGTGCTAATATTAGACACAATATGCTTTTTCATTTGTTTCATTTTTCCGACGCGACTTCACGATCTTCGAGCTTTGTTCTATTTTCATCATCGTATTTCATCTCTTTTCTTTTTTTCTTTTTTTTTTGACGATTCAAGAGAGAAAAAAAAAAGCGACTCCGCCGTCCTCGGCTCGAGTGCGCGCCGCCGTAATCCCATGAATATGTGTGTTTTATTGATAAAGGCTGAAAGGAAACTCGGCCGTTCTCCGCTTACTTATAGAGTTTCCCCAACGAAGACTGGAGACGACATGAATATTAAAAAAAACAAAAAAAAACAACAACAACAATGTGGCAAAAAAAAAAAAAAAAAGTGCGCGTATTTATTTTCCACAGTTGTAAAAAACTCAAATCGGACAAACGGCGACAAAAGCTCGAGGTAAAGTCTCGTTCGGAGAGTCCCGAGGAAAAACCCAAACAACAACAACAACAACACCATGTGACTGACCCCCCCCTCCGCCCCCCGTCCCCCACCTTAAACTTCATTTAAAGACCGCCACATATTAGAAAAAAAATGACCTACATTTTCTTCCTGCTGTGTGTTTAATTGTACGGTGGAAAAAAAAAAAAAGGTTCATTTATAAGCCTGACATAAAAGGAGCTTTTATTTTGAAAATAACTAGTGCAAATAACTATGATTCCTTGCTGCGGACATTTTTTTATTTGATGTAATTGTATCATTTAAAAGATGAAGATGGAATTTATATATATATATATATATATATATGTATATATATATATATATATAAATTTATTGTTTATTGTTTGTCTTATTTGTCAATTCTCTAAATTATCATGTCCTCCTGTGTCATATTTCACCGATTTAAAAAAAATCCAACATAATAAATACTGAATCTGAGTGAATACTACGCGTAATTATTCACTAAAAACACCAAGTGTGTATTAATCCGCCGCTGAAAATAGTCCCCCGCCCCCCCCCTCCCCACCGCCAAAAAAAAAAAAAGTCACTTTTTATGGCTTTTTAATTAACGTTTGCGCAAACCTACGGTTCCCAGGTGTTTGAATAAATTATTGAGGTTTTAAAATAAAAAATGAAATAAAGTAAAAAAAAAAAAAAATCAAACTGCGTATTAGTGATCTGTTGTTTTAAATGGGACAATGAACTTTTGTAGCTCGGAGCCAACAGATAGACGTCAATGCTCCCGGTCTGACAATGATGTGGTTTTACCTCACTTTGAGTCCAGTATTAGAACAAATCAAAAATAAAAAAATAAAAAAAAATTTAAAAAAAACAGCATCTAGTTGTCATAAATAACCTAAAAAAAAAAATAGTCCGGAGGACGTAGCCGCCGCCCGTAAAGCTCCCCGGTGTGACGAATGCGTTTTTTTTTCCTGAGCTCAGCTGCTTTTTTTATTTATTTTTTTATTTTATTTTTTTATTTCTTTTTTGGAGAGGAAGGGGGGGGAAAAAAAAAAAAACTGCACAGTGTCTCTTAAGAGGCTCTCGGGAACGGAGCTCGAAGGGGTTGGAGATAGAGTGAACTAACAGGGCACTTAGCCGCTATCTGTGGCTAAACAGGGGCTCCTCGCCGGATCTCGTTCTCCGAAAGAACGCTGCGCTGGGATGTCTGAAGGGAGCTCAGACCCCGCCGCTCATCCTCCGAAAGTGCTTTAGATCTCTCCAGACGTGACGGGGCCTCTCGTCTGAACCGGGGCTCCCGGTCGGGGTCCGTGGCGGCAAACGCACACGCAACACGCAACACGCAACGCACACGCAACACACACAACGCATACGTGAGGCTGAGTACTGGAGGGGGGGAAAAAAGGAAGCAGACAGCAAAATTTGCAGAGTGGAAAATATGCCTTGGAGTTGAATACGAGAGATCGTTTTTTTTTTTTTTTGGGGGGGTGGGGGGGGGTTATTCTGACTGGCCTGTCAATCAAACGGACACGCTCCTAGCCCCCCCCCCCCCCCCCCCCCGCAAAACCCGGGATTATCTTCAGACATTGAGGAAACTAATAAGAAGGAGCGAAATTTGATCGACTGAGAAGTTCCTAATAGAAGTTGAACGGGACTCCCTGGGGTGGGGGGTCGGCTTTTTCGGGGCCGACCTCCGGTGGCGCTCGCCGGTACTGCGGCTCGAGGCGCTTCCGCAATCGGG
Organism: Brachyistius frenatus; assembly: GCF_029030835.1. Classification (NCBI taxonomy): domain Eukaryota; kingdom Metazoa; phylum Chordata; class Actinopteri; family Embiotocidae; genus Brachyistius; species Brachyistius frenatus. Next base: position 23,054 of record NW_027210855.1, on the reverse strand, counting down.
CCTCATTTTTCCAGACCCGGAAGCGACGAAGACTTTTCTATGCCGTTCTTTAGGTTTAACTCCCGAGAAGAGTCCCCCCCGTCCCGTCCCCCCCGTCCCCCCCATCCAACTCAAACAGAGTCGATTTGAACTCGCGGAGAGTTTATCCCGCTGAGGAAGATAGACGGGCGGGTTTGGCGCTCGCGCTCACTCCTCCGATTTCACTCTGCGATACCGCTGGCCGAGGGCCCGGCCCGGGCCCGACGCCGGCTTTAATTCAAACGAGGCGCCGTAAATGATTGATCGAGACACGGGTCATGAAATCAAGCGCCCCCCCACACACACACACACACACACACTTCCTCCTTACCAGATGGCACGTGAAAGTCGGCGGCTCTCCTTTCGGACGGCTTATCGGGTTCGTAAATGATCGCAATTAATCTAATGAGTCCCGTTCGGGCCGGCGGGGACTCGGATGTGTCGGGGCGCTTTTCAGACGTCCGACTCGGCGTTTTTTTTTTTCGGCGTCGGGATTCCTTTGAGTACATTTTTCAGTCACTTCAGTTTGCTTCCGCTGCGTGAAACGTCCAAGGGAATATTGTAATTTGACATTTTACAGTGTTTGATCGGTGACAGTCCGTTGATACTTTCCAGCGCTTCGGCATACACATTTTATGACGAGCGTACAAAATATGAAGCATTGCTTTTTACTATCGACAGAACGGCCATAAAAGAAAACTAATTTTCTACTTCATCCAGTTAAAAGAAATAAAATAATAATACACAAGAAACTCGGAGGTCATTCTGCTCTGTAACGAATACTTTTAATTTCCCCCAATTCTTTGTAATCAAATTGTGTCATTTCAGTGAGGTTTTTTTTTTTTTTTAGTTCAGGTATTTGTACATTGTGGTATTTCCATTTTCCCTTCATTTCAAACTTATGTTTGAACTTTATGTCGCTCGACCGTGATGCTATTTTTCCGAACGGATGTGTGGCAGCAACCAATCACGGTCCGGCAGATTTCATTTGAAGTATATTCACTGAGATAATTAACACTTTTTTTTTTTGTCTTTGAGACTAATTGTCATTTCATGAAACGTCCGTGGAGGATCTCCAAGTCGAGACTTTTAAAAATACATGCACTTGGGTCAAGATCTAACATCACTTAGCAGCAGCTGACCCTGACCTTTGACCTCCATGTGGGGAGCCCCAGCCCGTAAACATAATCAGCCCTTTTACTTTCTGACACAGAAATAAAGGCTGTTTATAGTTACAGGTGTGTTTGACTAATATGGCCAACAGAGGGCGGCAGAGACTCAGGAGTTGTTGTTTTTGTTCCCATTAAATCAGATGATGTGTCCAATATGAGCAAAACTTTACTCTCTTAACCTGATTCAAAAACTATTAAAACAAAAATAAAAAATAAAATGGGAGACTTTCGATGGCTCCCGTCCAGCTTGACGTTACCTAACGTGTTCCAACCGAAGCTTCCGCGGTCGAGACACCGCCGACGTGCGGCCGCCTCATCAAATATTCAGGACGGGAGGTGTGTGTGTGTGTGTGGGGGGGGGTAAACACCGTGTATTACGTTACCGGGGAGACGCCTGCAGAGGCCGATGTGATTTTCAGCTCTCATCACCTCCCATAACTACCAAATTTCCAGGTGCCCCCCCCCCCCCTCTCCTCCATCTCACCTCCTCCCCTCCTTCCACGTACCTTTGCGGCTTTTTTTTTTTTTTTTGTCTCTAATGAGGTCAGCCGCTGTTTTGGACGCTTCCCTACGAGGGGAAACTCGAATCCCGCTGGCAACCCGCGGGAAGTCATCGTCTTAAGTTTTGCAGGACGCTTCTATAGTTTCCCCGCGGCCTCGTTACCGTGGCGGCAGTCTCTCCCCCGTGTGTGTGTGCGTGTGGGGTGGGGGGTGGGGTCCCGTTACACCGACGGCGTCACGGCTGCCGACAGCTCTAATTAATTGCATTACGTTATTATAACTGGATATATAACTGGACTTTGTGGTGGCGTTCTTGAAGCGGTTCTCGTGTGTCCCCCCCCCCCCCCTGTCCCCCTCCCCCCACCCCCAATTTGCGATCGGTTCATGTTAATGAAAGCTGAAGTTGAAACTCAAGCGGGCTTATTTCGGAGCCTCAAACCAGATCACATTCAAAGTTTACAGTTTGAGAAAAATCCAAAAGTTTGACCTGATAAATGTCGCGACGTAAAAAATAACGGAGACAAACAACAACAGACTGCAGGCGACAACAATCACAGCAAAACAAGTAAAAGTCAACATGAAAGCAAACAAGAAACGGGAGTTAAACGTTTTCAAGTCCGTCCTTATATTATAAAAATCCCCGTTGATTAAAGCAACAGTACGTTCTATATTTAGCCCCCTTTATGGCGTCAATTAGTCGGCGGGACGCTTTTTTTTTTTTTTTTTTTTTGTGCTTTTTTTTTTACGATGCTGGAAAACGATCCTCCGCCGAGCTTATCCGTCACTCGATACGCCGCGTCGATAAGCTAAATGCGGGAGCTTTTTGCGAGTCGGCGCTCAATGTCATTAGCCATAAATCGATGGGGGAGAGCGAGCCGCGGGGCAACTTCACCTTGTATGACATCTTTTGAATGGATTGTCCTGTCAAGATACGAGGCGGGGTCGATGGCGACGTGTGCGCGCGCTGACAGATTAGATTCGTTTGGGTCGTGCAAAAAAATTGGTCGCGAAATGTTACTGGATTTAAGCCTTTTTATTTTTTAATTTTTTTTTTTTTCTGGGGACTTGATTTGTCACCAGCAAACACGCACAAATTTATCTTGTTTGATTTGGACTGCAGCCTGTTGACTCCCCCCCCACCCCCTCTCCTCCCACTCCCCTCTATCCCCCCTCCCCCTCCTCCCTTTAGTGTGGAATCACTCAAGTATCTGCTGAATGGATTGCTATGAAATGCTCAGTGCCGGCTCTCTTAAAGTGTTTGATCCCCAGAGGATGAACCGAAGTGACTTTTTCCTTTGGGGACATCATGAGGTCAACATTTGTAGCTAGGAGTTCCATTTCTTGACCACGTTTGGATGGAAATGGCAGGATGCTGTGAATTGTGTGACATTCATGCTCCCCAGAGGATGAACCAAAGTGAATTTTCCTTTGGGGACATCACGAGGTCAGCTTTTGTGACTTTGAGTGTAATTTCTTGACAACCTTTGGATGGAAATGTTACGATGTTATGAATTTTGTGAGAACATTCATGATCCCCAGAGGATGAACCCTGGTGACGTTGCAGCTCTTGGCCATCGTGACGCTGGCTTTGAGTGAAAATTTCGGAAAACGTTTGGATGGAAATGCTGTGACGCTGTTAAAAGTTTATACTAACATTGTTGATTCCCAGATGATGAACCCAAGTGACTTTTCAGCACGCGGCTATCATTTTTGGCTTCGAGTGTAAATTCTGGACAACTTTTCGATCGAAACGCTGTGACGCCATTGAATTTTGGTACAGACGTTCATGATCCCCAGAGGGATAAACCCCAGTAACTCTTCCTTTGGGGCGGTCATAAGGTTGGCATTTTATTTTTTTATATTTAGTGGCATGTCTTTTTGATTTTTATCCCATCTAAAGCTAGTACAGATGAGCCACCTCACGAATTTCTCAAGTAGCGCCACCGGCTGGACAAACTTTTCACTCCCTCCTTTTTTTGGGGGGGCAATCGGGTACAAATATTCATGGTCCTCGCAGGATAAACGCCGCCGTCATCGGGTCAAAAGGTTAATTTCGCTAAACCTGTACGTACTTTTTGTCAGTACGGTAAACTACTTCCGAGTTATACGAGCTCCGTGATACCAGCTCCTCGTCGTTGCACCTTCTACCTTCCTCGTCAGGATTCGGCGCAGTCGACTGTTCCTTTTTTTGGCCGCATCCACTGAGGTTTAACTGATCCAGTAACATTGTTCCTGCCTTGAGTGCAGCTCTGCCTCCGCGAGGCGTCAGAAGAACTCCCATCTCTTACGTGATGAGGGCCTTTTTTTTATTTTTAAATTTATTTTTTTTGTATCTTCTCTCGGGCGTCCGCTTTGTGCATTGCGTGCGCCATCAAAATACCCGTTACGCATCCCGCGAGCCCCACGGGGATCAATCCCGAAACCTTCATCCTCCTTCCCTTCGTTGCAGCTATCAACTACAACAGCCCCCCCCCCGGAGGATCCGATCCGTTGCCAGACGCTGATGCCCTCGCCGGGCGCGGTAGGGTGTGATGGGAGGGAAATCCCACAGGAAGCCCGTCTAACCCTCCCGTAGTTCACTCTTAAACAAGCCATTTTAATGGAGCTTACTTCATCTGACCTCTGGCAAGAAGGAGGAGGGAGGGAGGGAGGGGGGGTGGGAGAGGAGGAGGTGGGGGGGGGGGTGGTACCATAGCGACAGATGAAGATAGAACGAGAGAAGAAAAAAAGAAAAGAAATCAGAAGGAAAATATCAGTGAAACAAGCTGGTGTGTGTGTGTGTGTGTGCGTGTGCGCGCGCGCGCGTGTGTGTGTGTGTGTGTGTGTGTGTGTGTGTGTGTGTGTGTGTGTGTGTGTGTGTGTGTGTGCGCGCCTTGGCTGGTTTCGCGTGCGCATCGCGCAGCATCGGAGGGGAGGAAGAGGAGCGGCGTGCGGGGACACAACAATCCGAGGATGATCCATCTGAGCGATAGGGATAGGACGAGTTGCCACGGCAACCCTGGCGCCCGATCCCTCCGAACCGGCTGGAGCTGGCAGAGAATGAGAGCGAAGCGAGAGACAGCACAGAGCGGAGGAGAGGGAAGGAGGAGGGGGGGGAGGAGGGAGGAGGTGCCAGAGGTTTTGACAGCAGCACAGTAATGAGGGAGGTGTGTGTGTGTGTGTGTGTGTGTGTGTGTGTGTGTGTGTGTGTGTGTGTGTGTGTGTGTGTGTGGGGGGGGGGGGGGGGTGTTTGAAGAGAGTAAGCCATCCCATAGTAAGTCTCCAGAGGGGAATAACCTCTTAATAGTTATCTAAACCCCTGTCATGAAGTGACGAGACCGGCAGCGCACACACACACACACACACACACACACACACACACACACACACACACACACACACACACACACACACAACACCGTCAAATTCTGAGGACACACAAACACGACGGAAACGACGACCTGCTGTAGCCACGCACGAATTTAAAAACTCACATAGACGACAAACACGAAGAACACGATGAAGCTGCAGTACCAGCGAGCGCCACCAGAGGTCGGCTCCAAAAAAAGCCTCCGTGGACTCCCGTTTTGTCCACAGTTTATTGTGGGGTTGTTGGCCAACGCCTCTCCGTCTGAAAACAAAGAAGCCGTCATTAACTGTAGAAAAGGCCTGAAAAGGCCATGTTTCTGGGGGTCTGTCTGTTTGATTGACAGGCCTGCGGTGCAGCCCCGTGTCCTCTCCGGGTGGGCGGGGCATCGTGTCCTCATATTTCCATGCGGATAAAGTCAGATCCACCGCTTGTTTGCCACCTTCGTGATCTGACTCAACAGCGTTGGTCAGTTACATGTTTGGTTGGACGTCACGGTTATATATTGCTCGTTAGCCTCCGTGGTAATCGAGTTATAATCGCTTTATTATGTTGTTGTTTTTCAAGTTTTTATTTTTATGTATTTCATGTCGAAAAGAACTGGCCAAAATCACAAAATGGCTGCCCTCCAATGGGCTACAACTCAAATGTGTTAGTACAGGGACAGTCGCACTCACAGAGCGATACACTCACACGAACACACACGCACACACACACACACACACACACACACACACACACACACACACACACACACACACACACACACACACACACACACAACTCCCAGTCACAGTCACTCCACTTTGGCACCTCAAGTGGCGTCTCAAGAGACGTGGGACATGAGCCGGGCTCCGGGACGACACCTCTCTCCTTTCGGCGATGAGCTGGCGTTTAAGCGTGCGACGCTGACACAAGACAAAGACGCGGTTCGGATGAAGAGCGGTATCTCGGGGGAAGTGACACGTCGGGGGGGGGGGGGGTTTATCGTCGTCACGCCAACGCGGCCGTCCCGCTGTTTTTCCCATGAACTTCACAGTTCCCCGGCGACAGATAGCGATGAAAAAAAGGAATAGGTGAGACATTTATCTGCTGGAAGGGGCCCGGCGGTGGGGGGGGGGGGGGTCTGGGACAAAAGGTGGAAGGGGTGGAGGGCGGGGGGGTTACGGAGGGGTAGATATTCTCCTTTCAAAAACCCTCCCAGCAGCAGCAAGGCAGCAGCCAAAGGCCTGCATTTTCTCGCCGGGGTCTACCCTCACTTAATGCGTCGTCGTTATCACGACCGTCATCAGTGTGAAGATAAGTCTTTGTCAAGCTTCACGACCGTTATTACGCTTATCGTCGTTACCGCTTTAATCATCATTACCGCTCGCTTAATTTCATTATCCCCACGGCTGTGTCATTAGCACCATCATCGACATTATTTATTTATTTATTTATTTTTTAAAGCTACGCTGTTGATGTGGCTTTGGGGGATGCTGGCAATGGAGACATTTGTGCTCCCCGGAGGATAAATCCTCTTCGAATACCCAACTTTTTCCTCTTGCCACACCATGAAGTCGATATCGCAATAAATGTCTTGATTATTCTTGCCGTCATTGCTATTAGATTTGGTACGGACTGCCGTGGTCCCCTGAGGATGAACCCCAACGACTCTGGCGATTACCTGACTTTTGCCTCTTTCACCATCATAAAGTCGATAGCATTCTTGAATTTCTTGATAATTCTTGCCTCGATTGCCGTCAACTTTGGTACGGACTTCCGCAGTCCCCTGAGGATGAACCCCAACAACTCTGGCGATTGCCTGACGTTTTCCTCTTGCGCCACCACGAAGTCGATATCATTCTACCGTTTTTTTGATAATTCTTGCGTGGATTGCCGTGAACTTTGGCGCGGACTTTTGCGGTCCCCTGAGGATGAACCCCCCAACAACTTCGGTGATCGCCCGACTTTTCACGTAGTCCTTGGATTAAATCAAAATTGTAGTTAGTGACCAAAAATCGTGCCTAGCATTTGCATATTAACGTGATGATGGTAAACATTCCCGAAAACAGCGCTCTGATGTTCGGACGCCGGGTGAGTCTCACAAAACCGTATCCATACCAACCGTCGTAGAGCTCAACAACATAAATTATGTACTTTTCATTTTGAATTTTTTTCCGCTCTATTGTTTTGGCAAACAGTGGTCTATTAATAATGCATAAATCCAACTCGATGACCCGTATCCCGAGATGTTTTTTTTTTTTTTTTTGCGGCCTCGGGGCTCCTCTGTGCCCTACAGGTAAAATAAAAAAAATGTGATTTCTGTTCGACAGTTACGGCAAAAGAAGCAACGCAATCAACTAGAAATGTAGCAATCTGAACACACGCTCGATTCTTTCTGTATTAATTCAGCATATTAAAAATACATTTCATGAATCTGTTCTGTTTGGAGTCTCAGGAAACAGTTGGTTGGAGATTAGCGTCACGTTATAGCGCACGTACTACGTCTAATTCTCCAAGGGCCCAAGAAAGTACATTGGTGTGAAAAAGTGTTTGCTCCCTTCCTGATTTCCAATTTTTTTTTTTGCATGTCTGTCACACTTAAATGTTTCAGATCATCAAACAAAATTTAAATATTAGTCAAAGATAACACAAGTGAACACAAAATGCAGTTTTTAAATGAAGGTTTTTATTATTAAGGGAGAAAAACAATCCAAACCCACAAGGCCCTGTGTGAAAAAGTGTTTGCCCCCTCCTGTTAAAACATAATTTGACTGTGGTTTATCACACCTGAGTTCAATTTCTCTGGCCACACCCAGGCCTGATTACTGCCACACCTGTTCTCTATCAAGAAATCACTTAAATAGGACCTGCCTGACAAAGTGAAGTAGACCAAAAGATCCTCAAAAGATAGACATTATGCCGAGATCCAAAGACATTCAGGAACAAATGAGAAAGAAAGTAATTGAGATCTATCAGTCTGGAAAAGGTTCTAAAGCCATTTCTAAAGCTTTGGGACTCCAGAGAACCACAGTGAGAACCATTATCCACAAATGGAGAAAACATGGAACAGTGGTGAACCTTCCCAGGAGTGGCCGGCCGACCAAAATTACCCCGAGAGAGCAGCGACGACTCATCCGAGAGGTCACAAAAGACCCCACAACAACATCCAAAGAACTGCAGGCCTCACTTGCCTCAGTTAAGGTCAGTGTTCATGACTCCACCATCAGAAATAGACTCGGCAAAAATGACCTGCATGGCAGAGTTCCAAGACCAAAACCACCGCTGAGCAAAAAGGACATTAAGGCTCGTCTCATTTTTGCCAGAAAACATCTTGATGATCCTCAAGACTTTTGGGAAAATACTCTGTGGACTGACGAGACAAAAGTTGAACTTTTTGGAAGGTGTGTGTCCCGTTACATCTGGCGTAAAAGTAACACCGCATTTCAGAACAAGAACCTCATACCAACAGTAAAACATGGTGGTGGTAGTGTGATGGTCTGGGGCTGTTTTGCTGCTTCAGGACCTGGAAGACTTGCTGTGATAAATGGAACCATGAATTCTACCGTCTACCAAAAAAATCCTGAAGGAGAACGTCCGGCCGTCTGTTCGTGACCTCAAGCTGAAGCCAACTTGGGTTCTGCAGCAGGACGATGATCCAAAACACACCAGCAAGTCCACCTCTGAATGGCTGAAGAAAAACAAAATGAAGACTTTGGAGTGGCCTCGTCAAAGTCCTGACCTGAATCCTATTGAGATGCTGTGGCATGACCTTAAAAAGGAGGTTGGTGCTGGAAAACCCTCCAATGTGGCTGAATTACAACAACTCTGTAAAGATGAGTGGGCCAACATTCATCCACAGCTGGAAAAGACTCGTTGGAAGTTATCGCAAATGCTTGATTGCAGTTGTTGCTGCTGAGGGTGGTCCAACCAGTTATTAGGTTTAGGGGGAAACACTTTTTCACACAGGGCCATGTGGGTTTGGATTGTGTTTCTCCCTTAATAATAAAAACCTTCATTTAAAAACTGCATTTTGTGTTTACTTGTGTTATCTTTGACTAATATTTAAATTTGTTTGATGATCTGAAACATTTAAGTGTGACAGACATGCAAGAAAATAAGAAATCAGGAAGGGGGCAAACACTTTTTCACACCACTGTAGGTCTGTTTTGTTGGGTTTAGTCCGATGGCACCTGCAGAACTACTTCAAAAAAAAAAAAAAAGGGTTCCTGTTTGGCAGAGATGCGCGGTAGAGGGATGTTCGGATACATCCACGTACGGTAAATACTCGCACGCGCGCTCGCGGTATTTATTCCTCCCGGTAAGTCGTGAATGAGCTGCTGCTGAGTGGATTAGGACGTGCCGGCTGGGTTAATTTAACGACTGCTGCACAAGCTACAGTACGCCGAGCCTCTCGTGGGTCTGAGGTCAGAAAAAAAACCACACAAAAAAAACATGCCTCATAGTAATGGAGATCCTTTACAACCACCGGGGGAAATCACTGCCGGTTTTGTCGGGTGGGGCGATGTAATTAACTACGCTAGCTTTCTTACGCCGACCAAAAAAAAAAGCAGGAAAATAAACCCCCTCGTAGGCGCCGGCCTCTAAATCTGGTGTCACGTGAGCACAGCGTCCCTGAATTCTGCGCGGCAAAGCCAATCTGAAAAGATTGACGTGATTTTGTATTTATTCCCCCCCTCCCCCCGATCGACTGAAGAGGTTCTTACGTGGCTGAAAATCTCCGGAGCAGGTTGGGAATCTGTTTCCTTCGGCCGCTCGGCGAGATGGACGCTCGCTGTCGACGGGGGCGTGAACTCGGCTTGAAGGATAGTCTCCACCCCCCCTCCGACCCCACTCACTCACACCCTTCCCCCTCGACATCGCTCTACCGTCAACGCCAAAATCCCAGACCTCCTCGCTCCAAGACTTGACAGCCTGTCGCCAGCGTGCGGCGTTTGGTATTCGTCCAGCAAATCACCAGGGCGCTGCAGAGCGAGGCTGCACACACATCCTTCTTTCACCAAATGCATCGCAATGACGGCTGATGACGACGGTGTGATTATTCACCCGCTGACTCGGCTATATATATATATATTTTTTTGTTATTTTATTTTTTTTATTTTTTTTAAACACACCGGAGACACGTCCAACTAAAAAAAAAAAAAAAAAAACCCTCAAAAGGATAACATTTTATTCCCGCTCAAACGAAACCGCATCGCTGAAGGCAAACTTTTATTTTTGGGCGTCCCACGAGGCTCGGTGTCGGGAAGCTTTTAACTTCGCCGCAAAGTCAATTCATATTTTTTTTTTTTTTTTTTTTTTTTTAGCAAAATGGCTTCCCGAGGAGTGAAGTTTGCTTTGATACAAGCAGCCTACCGACTTTGACCTTTGAGGGACAGAGAGCTGGAAAGTATGAAATTTGTCCAACAGGTTTTGACCCCAAAAAAACTATGTATGTATGTGAACACAGTAAAACTAAACTGCTGAACGTGGTAAATATCATCACGCTGGTTTATCGTCACCATGTGAAGTTAATATCCAACTGTTAGTGTATAAATGTGTCTCGGTGGAATCTTTATTGCCAGTATTAACGGTATTGAACAGGATTTCCCATTTTGTACCAAAAAAAAAAAAACCACACGTTAGAAAAATACTCGCTTCATCATTGAAGGACATAATGTTTAAAACTATCGCGACAAATTTGCTCCCTGTTGCATAATTAGTAACTAAACTAAACATACTGCGGGTATTTATGCTTCTAAATTCCTGCAAGAGATTCATTTTGTGCCGTGAGAAAAGTGCCCGGGTGCTCACGCGTACTTGTTTTCGCGTCCTCCTGGAGCGCCGTTGCCGAGTCAGCGCGGCGGTTTGCTGGGGTCTGACGGCTGTAAATAGATAAAGCCGCCATTTACTTTTGCGTTCACCGGGGAACAGCCCTTATCGGGTTTATGCCCTTTTACGAGGCCGCGCCTTCGCCGGCCCGGGTTTTTACGAGTCGCGGTAAGACCAAGGAAATTAAGTTCTGTCCCTAAAGACGCTGTTAACGGCGTAATGAATAATTAAGTGGAAATTAAACAACGCAACGGAGACTTGGCGGCAACGCGCCGGGGAGTTTCTGAAAGTAAAGCCGGGAGGGGAGGCGTTCGCCCGCGGCTGAGAGTTATTCAGCCCGTATTCCATTAGGAGGCAACCAAGTGATCATTTCTGTCGTGCCGAAATATATTGAGAAAGTCCCTTTTCGCCTCTCGGGAAATATTGTCTCGTCGAGAAGAGTCACTTTATCAGCTTGTTGACACGGGGATTAAGCATGCCGCTATTGCTAAGCTAACGTAGCAGGCGACAATCTATAACGCCCGGCGAGCCCGGGGGGGGGGGGACGCCGGGGCTTCGATCACGGTGAGCTTATTAATCCGTTCGTTGCTGGGCGACCGACCGCAGGGCCGACGAAAAAGTGTCCCGGGCGTCGACTGGATGTAAACGTGGCTTCCAGGTTTTTGAAAAAGGATGCCAACGCGGACGTGCCTTAAAACTGCAATACCGCCGATGGCCGCTAGGGGGCTGGCTCCGCGGACTCCCGTTCAATTTCTCCCATGAAATACAAACTCAAGAGAATTTTTTCCCCCCCCCACGCGTCACTGCTTTTCATTCGCAAAAGTCACTTTGTTACGTTACGGCATTTGAGGGGGCGTGTCTGTCTGATTGACAGGCCAGTAGTGACGTCAGTGTTTAGTTGTTGTTTTTTTTGCTGCAGGTGGGCGGGGCATAGCGTCCCCGGAGTCAAATCCACATGAATCGTCCAAATACGGTTACTTCCGGCTACAAAATACCCAGACGGGCGCGATGGCCCGAAATCCCGAACTCGCCGTGTGACATCACTGTTGGGTTCGACTCCCTTTTGGAACCGGCCTCAAGTGGCCATTCGAGGAATTGCAGGTTTTTTTTTTTTTGTTTTTTTTTGTTTTTTGGCATAGACTTCATTTTCCAGCTGCGAAAAGGTTGCTGCTTGGTTTGGACCAAAAGTGTGGTGGACTGACACTGCTAGATTTTGTTGTTGTTGTTGTTGATTAGTGTGCAGCAACAACAAACTTAAAGGGTTAATCTCCCATAGCTGAAATCCAGGTTTGTGGCTTTTACGTAGCTCTATTGCGCCTGTCGGTCCGGAGGCGCCGACGTAGCCGTTTCCTCGGCGACCACGCAACCTCCCGCGTGTTTGTAAGCAATGAAATAATAAAAAGTCCGAAATGGAGGTAAACGTACATCTGCTGTGGCCTTCGAAACGATCTGAGCGCAGGTTCTGGTTTTTCTTCTAGATACGAGGAGAGCAAATATATTATCGCAATATATAAAACAGGATAATCTTACTTTTTTTTTTTTTCTCCATGAAATACAATAATAAAGAGAAACTAGGAGGGGGGGGGGGTTTGCACGACCAGCTGTCCGGTACATTACGAGCTAAACTACAATGGATTAATGCTGTCACTCCCTTTAATGTGAATATGACTCAAGGGGAGGCCTACCCTTTTCGGAGAGAGTGGTGGTGCGTGGGTGGAGGGGGGGGGGCGATTTGTGTAGCGGATGAAGTTTTATTTATGGTTGCGAATATCATTGCGGCGTAAAGTGCGATGATAAAGTTAGATGTTGGGCGAGAAAATGCGGATTAGCACTGATTTCTTTTATTTCTTTATTTTTTTTAAAGCAGCCAGTAGAGTCGGCGCGACGGGCCGCGGGGGTGGGGTGGGGGGGGGGGGGGGGTTAACAAGCTGTTGGTCGAGGAGGAGACAGATGAAGAAGGACCGGAGGCCCACCGTAGTCACTGTTCAATTAAATAGGTGGTTAAAAAAGCGGGAAAAAACCCCAAAACAGAAGCAGCATATGCTGTGTCGGCGTATCGTGAAGCGTTTTTCTCAATGGACCAGACGGAGGAGCGTAAGAGCAGGACAGATGTTTTCTTTCCGCCCGACTCCGAGGTGCGCTTGTTTTGCCCGCAGGGCGAGACCGGTGCGAGAGGAGACGCGGGGGAAATAGATTGAATCTGAAAGGGGGGGGGGAGCGTGGAGCTAGCGAGGGCGAAGCGAGGGAGTATTAAAGAATCCCACCCCTTCAAAAAATTAAAAAAAAAAAAAAAAAAAAAAGTCCGGTGCAGATTACCTCCCGCGGGACGTGTCGTATTTTAGCTTCACGCACCGATCACCTGCAGAAACACCACCGCGACCGAAACCATCGAACCAATACTGCCAATAACTTTCACCGCTACCAAAAAAAACACACAGCGGCAGTTTTCCAACAGGAATCCATTAAAAAAATGATTATTGCTCCATTTTCTTTCTTTGCCTGAATGATCACGTGACCTTCTGCAACTTTTAGGGGAGAGTGTGTTGGGGAGAAAATGAATAAATAAAATTTAAAAAAAACACACTTGGGTTGAATGGGAAAGAGCGGCTCCTTCAACTCTTTGACCTTCTTAACTTATTTTATTTAGACCTTTTTAAACAACATTTTCAGAAGCTGAGGTGAAATCTGACGGCAGCAAAAAAAAAAAAAAAAAAAAAGGGAGTTAAAGTGAGAGGCCTCCCCGGGGCAGCACCACGGCCAGCGCCTCCTCACGCGGCCCGAGCCCCGTCACATTTTATGCAAAGGAGGGCGCGCGCGGTAAGCGGAGAGGAAACTCGAGGCTTTGAGGTGTACGTTTAGAGCACGCGCGTGGCCAACGGGCTCTCCCATTAACGAGACACACACAGCTGCCCTGACGTCACCCCTCCCAGGCGCCGGTGGTTTGGGCTCGTGACACGAGAGAGAACTCGCAGGTGCGCCCAAAATAAACCCCTCATTAGTGTCTGAAGTTGCGTTTTCGTTACTTTGCGTGGTAACTTATTGCTGTTGTTTGTTGTTGTTGTTGTTGAATTGTGCGCGGCTGTTGTTCGTCCGCATCGTGAAAGCAAAGTAACGCGAGTAATTCCGGAAGGAGGCTCGAAGGGGCGCGTTGATAATTCGACTTGAAGTGCGACAAGAACAGGTGGCGGAGACGGACGCACGGTTGTGTTTAAACGTTGCTTTAACCCAGCTCGCGAAACAACGACGGCTGACGTCGCCGTAACGCGTTACAGTCGTCCCGGTGCACGGGCCGGTACACGGGCCGGTACTATCCCACCCCCACCCCCTCCCCCGCTTTGTCTGCGCATCCATGTGGGTTTTTCCCTTTTCGCCAGCGTCGCCTCAGCCATTGGCTTCGGAGACCATCCGTCTTCCCCTTCACAACAATAGACGCGCGCACACGCACGCGCGCGCGCAAAAAAAAAAAAGAAGAAAAAGCCCCGCACCGTTTCGACTCACTCTCTCTCTCTCTCTCTCTCTCTCTCGCGCGCGCGCCGCCACAACCACCAACCCGCCACAACCGAGCCGCGCGCCCGTGCTTTCGAGGAGCGACGGAAGAGATGTCGGTTGAACCGCGGCTCGCCGGCTCTCCCTTTCTTTGCAGCTTCACGTCGGCGAGGAGCGCGGGGGAGCCTGCGCGATGCGCCCGGAGTTGAAATAAGGGAAACACCGGGGGGCTCGGGGGGGGGGGAAGAAGAAGAAGATAAAATATATATATATATATATATTTTTTTTTTTTTTTTAAACCCAAGAAGAAGCAGCAGCAGAGAGGAGGTGGTGGAGGGGGGCAGATTGTGTTCAGGAGGATGACTGACTGGTGACAAAGGAAGAACGGGGGAGCCCCTCTGGCTGTCGGCTGACACCCGCTAGAACTTGAAGGCGTTTCGGGGGCGGGGCGGGAGGGGGGGGACCGGCTACCACTCGGACGGCCGAGGATTTTTTTTATTTATTTATTTATTTATTTATTTATTTTTTCCCTCTTTCTCTCTCCCCCCTGATCGCCATCATATCCACCATGCCTGTCCGGAGGGGTCATGTGGCGCCACAAAACACATTTCTGGGAGTAATTATTCGCAAATTCGAAGGACAGAGTGAGTACCTTATTTCCCCGGGTGTTCGTCCTCCTCCCCCCCCCCCCCTCGCACCCCGTTGTGCTTGCCTTGCCTTTTGTGTCTTGTCCTGCCTGCTGCATCCTTTATTTAGTCGTTAGGAAAATCTGCCTTCTCTCACAATAATAGTAATACAAAAGAAAACAAAGCTTGTGATGCAGTGGAATAATCGTAGTATTATTATTATTATTATTATGTGATGTCAGTAAACCAAACGTCAGCGAGCTATTAGAAGTTCATGATCCTGCTGCGTTATCCGCCGCCACGTTTGTTTTTGTACTTCTGGGCGCTCTCCCGCTCCCGTGGAAACGCCGTAGTTTCCGCGTAGAAGAAAAATCCGTATTTAGAAAGAAGAAAAAAACGTGTAATTACTTTTGGCGTCGTGTCCCCCACGTGTCTCCGCCGGCCTATTTCAGACGTCTCCAGTTTTCACGATGCCGGGGAGACGGAAAAAAAAAAACCCCAAAAAACAACTTGCTTCCCCCCCCCCCCCCCAGCAGGTCTTTTATTTATCAAACGCTCCCGTGACATGAAAGCGATCATCAAACGAGCGTGAAGCAATCCAGCCTGCTTACGAAGTTGGATTTTTTTTTTAAATTAATTAATTTTTTCTTTTATTCTCCGCATCAGCTGATCCTCTACGTTTAAGGACATAATGGAGGGATAATCCCATTTAAACGCATTACGCCCACCTCGACGTGAAAGAAACAACATCAGTCACACTTTGCTCGCGTTCACGTTGTCTGTATTTTGAAAATCGATTGATATTCTGCACAAATTAACACCCCCCTCTCTCTCTCTCCCCTTCCCCCCCCCCCTCTTTTATCCCACCACACACACACACAGATAAGAAATTCATCATCGCCAATGCCCGGGTGCAGAACTGCGCGATCATCTACTGCAACGACGGCTTCTGCGAGATGACGGGCTTCTCGCGGCCGGACGTCATGCAGCGGCCGTGCACCTGCGACTTCCTGCACGGCCAGTTCACCAGCCGGCACGCCGTGGCCCAGGTGGCCCAGGCGCTGCTGGGCTCCG
Organism: Brachyistius frenatus; assembly: GCF_029030835.1. Lineage (NCBI taxonomy): Eukaryota > Metazoa > Chordata > Actinopteri > Embiotocidae > Brachyistius > Brachyistius frenatus. Next base: position 7,017 of record NW_027210855.1, on the reverse strand, counting down.
AGGAGCGCCGGGTGGAGATCACCTACCACCGCAAGGACGGTGAGTCGGGCCACGTTGGCACACTGTGTTAAAAAAAAAAAACAAGTACTCCCAAAAGTCTCGTGCCCCCCCGAACCTCCCTTTTTTTTTTCTTTTTTCTTTTCTTTTCCACCATTAGATTTGACAGAAATGTAAAAACAGAAAAGAAAGACCACTCGGAACCTGCGTTCATTTTGTGCCGCATACATTGCAGGTAAAACACAGACGCCGGGTCATTTTTAGTTCTGAGTCAGCTCTATGTGGAGCAGTTTTATTTATATATCTTTTTTTTTTTGTTGTCATTTTGCATCACAGCGTGCACCCACTTAGAGCCCCCGGTGGGGGGTTGGGGAGGATGAGGGGGTAGGGGGGAGGGAGGGGGACGAGCCGCCGTGAAAGTCCAGTTTTGGGAAAAAGCGACCCAGGAACCGAGGAGGAGGGGGGGAGTGTTCATTAGCCGGAGCCTGGATAGGGGCACCCTGGGAAGGATGTAGCTCACCTCCCCATAGAACCAAATGTGAAAATAGTGAGGTGTGTGTGTGTGTGTGTGTGTGTGTGTGTGTGTGTGTGTGTGTGTGTGTGTGTGTGTGTGTGTGTGTGTGTGCGTGTGTGTTGCGCTCCTCATCGTCGCCACGCTTCACGACCGCAGGTTTTGCATCCTACTTTACATTCCCCCTCCCGAGAGGCCGAGAGCATTGGAAAACGTGGCCGGGAGGGGAGAAGGGGGAGGAGGGGGGGGAGGGGGGGGGCAGGTCCGAAGTGAGAGTTTAAAGCAGTTCAGGGGGAGTTTGCGCGGCGACCTCTAACAATGACGTGTGTCGTCAGATGATTAAAAGCCTCCTTGCGTAACGGTGGCGAAATTTCTCTCCGTGGCACAAATAAGGATTAATGGTTTTATAAGAACTATGAAGGGTGTGCGTGTGTGTGCGCGCGTGTGATGATCGCATGTCGGTGGGATCGCAGCGGGAGTCGGCCGTCCGTCTTCATTTTGCCGACGGCGTGTTTCGCACAAGTTCTTGGCGGCAGCTAAAACCAGCAGATGTTTCCGACCGCAAACTTTTATCGGCACGTTCACAAGGACGGGGACGTCCTCTCAAACGCCCCGAAACAGTCGAGTCGGCTCCCGTCGACCGAGACGCCGCCGGTTGTTTACTCGCGGCGAGAGAAGAGGACCGGCGTTGATTATGCGCGGCGTCGCGGGCGGTGACCCGGCGGCGTGGCGTCCAATGAGAAGCGAGCGATACATTTCAACCAATAGAAAGGACTCCGGGGTGGATTGACTTGTTTACGTGCGCGTCACCGGTCAGGCAGGTATGAGGATAACCCCCAGAGGGGGAGGGAGGGGAGGGAGGGAGGCTGACAGAACGGCAACAGATGATAGTATCCCCGGAGACGTCGATGTGTGGGGTCAAAGGTCGAAAGAGAGCGAGATAAAGAGCGCAGCAGAAAATGCTCGAGGGAGCAGACGGGAGTGCAGATGTCGGCTTATTTGTCGAGCGGAGTGGTGTGTTGTTGTTGTTGTTGTTTTTTTTGTGGCCCGTTTACCCGTTCAGACCGTCACCATCCAGCCTGAGATTTGTTTTATATTGTCTTTACTGAACTTTGACTCTCCCGGAAAGGAAAAAAAAAAAAAAAGCACCGAAGCCGAGGCGGTACCAATAACACTCTTTAGTGCTCCTGTTGTTTTACATCGCCCCCCCCCCTCCCACACACACACACACACACACTTCACTTCACTTCACAGGTAAACGTACTTTTCCGCCCCACCGCATTTATGTAAAAGTTTGCGTCGCGGAAAGCCTCCGAGTTCGAAAGCAGGAAGTGACCATATATGGACGAGAAAGGGGGGTGGGGGTGGGGGTGGGGAGGGGTGCGAACGGTGGATCTGACTCCCAATCTGACCGGAAACCCGACGATGCTACGTCCCGCCCACCGGTAGCTTTAACCATGACTGCACTACAGGCCTGTCAATCAAACAGACACTGCCACACACACACACACACACACACACACACACACACACACACACACACACACACACACACACACAAAAACATCGCTTTTTGAGGCTTCTCAATTTAGCGAATAACTTGTGGAATTTTTTTTTTTTTTATTGATTTAGATTTTAATGAGAATTTGAACGGGAGTCTACGGAGGACCTCTAGTGGCGCTCGGCGGTACCGCAGCTCAAAGCGCGTGCTATTTCTTCTGCTCCGTCCACTTTTACATTCAGCCTGTTGTGTTCCCAACACGTCCAGAGCTCTTTTTTGTTGGCGTGATTAAAAGACGGCGACCTCTATAACGCAACATAACAAACACGTTTTATGTATTTTATGTAGAAATCCTCCCGTTAGCGAGCGCTCCCGCGGGCGACCGGCATTACCTTCTGGGAACGCGCGCGGAACTAATTAACCGAAGCGAGCAGGTACTCTGAAGACTGTAACGCACGTTACCGGGGCTGGCAACCTCGGCCTCGGCGTTTTGGTACGTCGCGTTGATTTTTGAATGACACTCACTCGAGTGTTTTTATGGCGAATACGTGGCGGATTAAAGTGTTTCAGTACGTCTGAAATACGTCCACGAGAGGATATTTTATATATAAATATATATCTCTGACCTCTGCGGGAGACGTAGCTGTCCTTAAAATGGAAAGCGTTTACGTCAAACCCGTCCCGCGCTTTGACACCCGGATGCCGAGCTGTTTACGACCGCGGTCTCGTGAACCGGACACGGCGATTGTAAATGTGACTTTGGTGTCAGTTTCGATAGCTCGTCCCAAACTGTCAGTCTCGTCAGCTCAAAGCTCGAGTCGTCTCTAAAAAAATTTTTTTTAAATGTCCATAAATGTTATAGACGGACCGTTTCGTTACCGCCGGAGATTTATATATTTAGACTTTAGATCTTTGTTTCCATTCTTGTTCAAAGCAACAACAAAAAACAAACAACCTGAGACTGCCTCGCACTGCAGTAGTTGTTGTGTGTGTGTGTGTGTGTGTGTGTGTGTGTGAGGTGTGTTTAAGGCCGACTTTAACACCATAATCGTTTTATTTTGGCATAAAATGAGTCGTTGGAAACCTTCCTGTGCTCAACAGATGCTTCCTTGAGGAAGTTAAATTCCTCCAAAGCCAGCGAGTCTCAAACTGCGGTCCGTGTCACCGCCGGTGGCACGCCAGGCGCACTCCAACTCAGCCTTTATTATTTATTTATTTTGAAAAAGGAAGCCTGCCGTCGTCGTTCCTCGTGGCCTTGTCCGAGGCGTCGCCGCGGTTACATCGGTGACTTTTAGTACGCCGGCGTCTCAGAAGTTGTCGTTTCTGCCGAGTCGGTAGTTCTTCTAGCCAGAGATTTAAACGGCGTGCTTTTATTTTGAAAAACGAAGCCTGGTATTGTTGTTACTCGTCGCCTTGTCCGAGGCGTCTCCGCGGTTACGTCAGCGATTTAAAAAAAATAAATTAAAAAAAAAATTTTACGTCGGCGTTTCAGAAATTTTTGTTAGTTCAAGAAATGCCAGCAAAAGAATATAATAATACATATATGATATAAAAACACACTTGACATCAGGCTCCCATAATAAAACAGGAAGTACTGCGCGGTACACTCGGGCCCACGTCAGCGTGTGCGACACGTCATTTTGAAAAACCGTCATTTCATCCGGCTGCAGGTAACGGAAAAAAAAAAATCGCAGCAAAAACGCCGGACCGTTTCCACGACGATGGATTCAAGGTTCATTCCCTCTTACCGGTCGGATGGCCCATTTAAATGCTAATGCTCCCCCAGCAAGAATTAGACACTATAATAGCGGGAATTGGATTTGCAGGAAGGAGAGACGGCCTTGTTGCCACGATGAAACCCAACTTCCTGTTTCAGATACCAGCTCTAACATAAAAAGCCCCGAGTTAAAAGATGAAGCTTATTTATTTATTTAGTTTTTAATCTTCTTGTCTTAATGACGGCAGTAAAAAATGAATAAGTAAGCGGCACATATTCACTCCGGCAAGAGGCGACTCTCACCCTCGAGGAATCTGTAAAACTCGGCGTAAAAAAGAAAAGAAAAAAGAAGCTCTCGCTCGGAAATAGCGAATCAGACTGAAAATGTCACGCTATAAATAGACTTAAAAGTCGGTTTCGATTCTTTCTCGCCTCGTTTTAAACGAAACGAAAAAAGCAAAACAAAAAAAAGCAAGGTGCGCTATAAATGTAATTATCACAACATATCGTGAGAAAATAAGCTTGGAGTCCATGGATTTGAGAATTTGTCATTTTCCCATAGTGTTTTTTTAATATATATTATCCTTACTATTATTAATACTCTTACAGGTACTTTTTCATGACTAAATAAGGAGCAAAGGAATTTGTATAATCTACAATTATTAAAAAAAAGACAATAAATCTTACTTTAAATATGACAAAATATAGTTTCTACGGCAGCAAAGTCACTATCAGACGAATAATATTTACCGGAAGCAGAACTGTCAATAAGACAAATAATATACAACTAA